>NC_053501.1:24208097-24508097 GCF_905171775.1 Rana temporaria
GAGCCGAGACCTACTCCGGCTGTCTTCGGGGAGCGTGACGTGCCAGAGCCGGCCGTCAATCATCCTCCGTCTGGATAGGAACGCCCATTCCCCACGGGGAGTCGGAATCTTCTATACAGGATTGCACTGTGAGTACCGCGCTAAAAAAATCAAGACAGGCATACTGTAGCTTGCGCTACTATGCCTTAATTTATGCTAAAATGTTGCTATGGAGGGTGAACCACCGCTTTAAGTAGGTTCATTTTTGCCACCAACTCCGCATCACACTGCCTCCGTTGGCTTGCCTTCTTCCCATAATGCATCCTGGTGCCATCTCTACTCCGGGTAAGCAACGCAACACCTACCCCCCCCCCCCCCCCCAGTCACCCACAAGATGTAAAAGAAAAATGTGACTTGTCAGACCAGGCCACCCTCTTCAATTGCTCTGTGGTCCAGTTCTGATGCTAATGTGTCCATTCTAGGCAGTTTTGGCTGTGGACACGGGTCAGTATGGGCACCCTGACCGGTCTGTGGCTACTTAGCCCCATACACAACAAACTGCAAAGCACGGTGTGTTCTGACATCTTTTTATCAGATGCAGCATTAACTTTTTCAGCACTTTGAGCTACAGCAGCTCTTGTATTGGAACAAACTACACAGGCCAACACAACCCATGCCCCCCCCCCAGTGCATCAATGAGCCTCGGCTGCCCATGTTTCTGGATTTGCCAGTTTTCCTTCATTGAACCACTGCAGACCAGGAAAATCCCACAAAAGCTGCAGGTTTGGAGACGTTATAACCCAATCTAGCCATTATGCCTTGTACACACACGACCGGTTTTCACGACGAGAAAACGGACATTTTTTTATTTTATTAGTAGTGTGTATGCTCCCTAGCAGCTTTCTCTACGAAAAAAATGGCTGCAAAAAAATTTTGAAAAACGTTCTTTTTTCTCGTTCTGTTTCCCGTTTTTTTTTTTTCCGTTGCAAGCAAAAAAGGGTTGTGTGTATGCTTTTCCGAAGGGGGAAGAAAAACACGCATGCTCAGAATCAAGTATGCAGCCCAAAGGGTGGTTCCATTTGAAAGGAACTTCCCCTTTATAGTCCCGTTGTACGTCACCGCGCTTTGGTCAGACTTTTTTTGCATAAACATGTGTATGCAAGTCAGGCTGGAGAGGAATCACGTCGGGAATAACTTCGTTTTTTTCCCCTGCCGAGAAAAATGGTCGTGTGTACAAGGCATTACAGTTTGGCCCTGGTCAAAGTTGCTCAAATGCTTTTCAACACAACATGTTCACTTGCTGCCTAGTATTACCATCTGTCAGTGGTCAGGTTATGGCTGAGGATGACGGCTGCATGTCCAATTTAACATTGAACTTTCAGTAACTTTACAAGACTGCATGTCTTCTCATAGTACTCAACTACAGCATAATTTTTCCAAAAAAAACTCAACCTTTCATCATTCAAAAGCAGACAATGAACTCCAGAACTGCTTAGTCTGAAATGTCATCAGTCTGCTGCAAGCAAAAGAATGCATTTCCCAAGTCTCTACCTCCCCAGGGATTACCGTATTTATCGGCATATACCGCGCACTTTTTTTGCCCTGAAATTCAGGGCAAAATCGTGGGTGCGCGATATACGCCGATACCCGTGCAGAGTTTAAACTACTGTGCCGGCATATACAGAGCGCAGTACACTCGTGTATAGTCGGGCAGGCTCGGCTCCTCTCACAGTCACGTCCTGGATGCACAGGACGTGACCGCGAGAGGAGCCGAGCCTGCCTATACACGTGTACTGCGCTCGGTATACGCCAGCGCAGTAGTTCAAACTCAGCGCGGGGATCGAGCAGGAAGGACACCGCAGAAAGACGCCGGACCCGACGAGGAGGACACCACCGAAGCCGCAGACAGTCGCCGGACCCAACGAGGCCGCCGATGGACGCCGCGCAAGACACCAAAACTGTAAGTACTAAAATGTTTTTTTTTAAAGGAATGCGGGTCCACTTTAGGGGTGCGCGCTATACGCCGGAGCGCTCAATACCCCGATAAATACGGAACTCAAGATTGCAAGGTGAGAAGCATTGGAAGATTTAGCTGAAGCACTGGAATAACTTGCAAACAAAATTTCATTTGCTTAATGTGTGTTGCCCATGACGGAGAAAAGTCTCTAAACTGCTGCTTCCGAAAACATAAGGACGCCCTTTTTTCCTTTTACTGTCCTATTTTCAATCTCAGCATTTTTACCCCATACAGTTCTGTAGAAGCTCTCGGGGGGGGGGGGGAGCAAACTATCCGTGAGATCAGAACGGAACACATGTTCACAACAACATTTTCCCTGGTGGTCTAAACACAGCACAAAAGGGCAAAAGATGAACTTGCTTCGGGCTGATGTTCACCAAGCTACAGGAAGCAACAACATGACATGCTATGAGATTATAGTAAAAATTATGAATTTTACCACACGTCGTTTTTTCACAAATTGTTTTTCCTGCCAAATTCTTTTTACATTTAGCTGTCAGCGGGGGAAGCCATGTCAAATTGACTGTAGTGCTTTTCTGCAAAACGCACTAAAATGGGCATAGGTGTGAACGTAGGGTTGGCAGGGGAGGATTCTTCCCACTGACCACCAATATAAGCAGGGCATTCTTCCTGCTGACCCTTGATTGAATATTTTTTTAGCAGGGGTTAAACAACTGACAATTACTACAAGGGTTTCTCTTAAGCCCTGTACACACGATCGGTTTGTCTGCTGAAAACCGACCAATGGACTGTTTTCATCTGACAAACCGATCGTGTGTGGGCCCCATCGGTTTTATTTAAAAAATAGAACATGTTTTCAATTTTTTCTATGGATAAAAAAAACTGATAGAAAAATTTGATCGTCTGTATAGAACTCCATCGGTCAAAAATCCACACATGCTCAGAATCAAGTCGACGCATGCTTGGGAGCATTGAACTTCATTTTTTTCGGCTCGTCGTAGTGTTGTACGTCACCGCGGTTGGACACGATCGGATTTTTGACTGATGGTGTGTAGGCAAGACTGATGAAAGTCAGCTTCATCGGATATTCCACACTATATCAGGGATATGCAATTAGCGGACCTCCAGCTGTTGCAGAACTACTAGTCCCATGAGGCATAGCAAGCCTCTGACAGCCACAAGCATGACACCCAGGAGGCATGATGGGACATGTAGTTTTGCAACAGCTGGAGGTCCGCTAATTGCATATCCCTGCACTATATCATGACGACGAGTAGTGTCAAAGGTTTAAAGAAGAAGTAGGGCCAAAGCGCTTTTGGCCCTACTTCACTTGGGAATCGCAGGACTGCAATTTATCCTGCACTCCTGTGACCCAGGTTCAGATGACAGCGGGCTAAGTCCACTGTTGGCTGACATCACCCAGACGGTGTGGGCTCTGGAGGAATCCCGACTTTAATGTTGGGATCCACCCAGATGCCAGAGCAGCAGCTGGCTTAGTCTTTCAGCACGTTGCTTTAAGACTGAGCCAGTCACCCCTGCCCCCTCCACAGCCTGGAGTGAACGCTGGAGAGGCAGAGCATGGAGCTGGTGACAGTCAAATATAAACTGCTAAATACATTCTTATTGGCAATATATATGAATATGACTTCTATGGGTGTCTGGTTCAAGCATGTAGGAGGAGTTTTCATTCTACTCTAACCGTCCCATGAGGCTGCAGGAACCCTGACCCTCTGTTTGGACGGTGCTGACTGGCCTTGTGCTGATCACATGCACCCTCCCAGGAAGAAAAAAAAAAAAAAAAAAAAAAAGAAGAAGAAGAAAAGAAAAGCTCTCCAGCAATGCTCATCAAACTGGGCATGTGTAGAGTGTCTCCAAGGCTCAGTACTATCAGGAGATAGATGGGGGCAGTAAGAAGGGGAGGATCAGAGAAGACGGGATCAAAAAGTATTTTTACACAAAGCAGTGGATTAACCCCTTAGGTTCCACAGTGAGTATAACGAGCATGCTTACTCCGTATACAGACCGATGTTACCGTTGTGGGTTAATTAACACTTTTAGGTACTTTCAGCAGCATATTCACTTCCTGAGCATGCAGCTTCTTTCGCTTTTAGCCCCCTTTCACACTGAAGAGTTTTTACAGTGTTTTAGCGATAAAAAAAAAAAAAATAAAAAAAAAAAAAAAAAAAAAAAAAATCGCTGATCGCCGCCATTAGTAGAAATTTAAAAAAAATAAAAAAAATGCAATAAGACTATCCCCTATTTTGTAAACGCTACAAATTTTGCGCAAACCAATCGATAAACGCTTATTGCGGTAGAAGAATACGTATCGGCCTAAACTGAGGGAAAAAAAAAAAAGATTTTTTAGATATTTTTTGGGGATATTTATTATGGCAAAAAGTAAAAAATATTGCATTTTTTTCAAAATTGTCGCTCTATTTTTTGTTTAGAGCGCAAACAAATAAAGACCGCAGAGGTGATCAAATACCACCAAAAAAAAACTATTTGTGGGGGGGAAAAAAAAGAACGCCAATTTTGTTTGGAAACCACGTCGCATGACCGCGCAATTGTCAGTTAAACTGACGCAGTGCCGAATCGCAAAAACTGGCCAGGTCCTTTACCTGCATGAAAGGGGAGGATTTGCTGATAAAACTTAGTTTTTATGTCTGGAGTCTGCTGACAGGGCTGAGGTCAGAGAAAACAATCTGCATTTGGCTATATATCCAGAGAGTGGAAAAAGGCCAAGAAGCTGACGTCTTCCCTCTGAGCATTTCCACTTCTACCCGTCCACGCTACGAAATGTCCAACTACTCTGCAGCAAATGACTGAATGATACTAAGAACAGATGGAAATGACCACATGACACTGTGCAGTTACTGGATGAAATTTTTGAAGCTCATCTCTGACTCCGGATCAAAAACACACAAAAAAAAAAAAAAAAAAAAAAAAAAAAAGGGAATAAAAGAACGAATTGCAAAAGAATAAAAAATAAATAAAAAAGGGATGAAGGATAACGTGACTTTGCAGTGCACTCCTTCACCTGGCTGGTGTCCTCTTGTTTGGCTCAGGAGTGCTATACGTCACCTTCATCCATGCTGCTATAACTGAGCGGTGCTGTAGCGACTGGGAGCAGAGTAGTTGAGCATTCCTTACACCCAATTAAAAAAAGGGAAAGTGCAGCACAACAACAAAGTGAGGTTGATGGGGCAGTACTGTGGCTAAGTGGTTAGCACTTCCGCCTAGCAGCACTGGGGTCCTCAGTTTGAATCCCAACCATGACACTACCTGCCTAAAGAGTTTGCATATTCTTCATGTGCCTGCATGGGTTTCCCATGGGTACTCCAGTTTCCTCCCACACTACACAGGCATGCGGATAGACTAATTAGCTCCTATCTAAATCGGCCCTAGTACATATACAGTGGATATAAAAAGTCTACACACCCATTAAAATTTCAGGTTTCTGCGATCTAAAAAGAGACAAATATAAATCTTTCAGAAGGTTTTCCACCTTTATTGTGACCTATAAACTGTACAACTCCGTTGAACAACAAACTGAAATCTTTTAGGTGGAAGGATATAAAAACAAAAATATTATGGTTGCATAAGTGTGCACACCCTTAAACCAATACTTTGTTGAAGCACCTTTTGATTTTATTACAGCACTCAGTCTTTTTGGGTCTGAGTCTATCAGGATGGCACATCTTAACTTGGCAATATTTGCCCATTCTTCTTTGCAAAAACACTCCAAAATCTGTCAGATTGCGAGGGCATCTCCTGTGCACAGCCCTCTTCAGACCACCCCACAGATCTTTCAATTGGATTCAGGTCTGGGCCATTTCAGAACTTTAATCATCTTCCGTTTCCTTTGTTGATTTGAATGTATGCTTTGGGTCGTGGTAATGCTGAAAGATGACGTTCCTCTTCATGTTCAGTCTTCAGTGCCGCAATGGATGCCAATCAGTGCCCACAATGGGCATCACTGATTGGCAGGCATTGTTTGGCACTGATTGGCATCCATTAGTACAACACATACGATAGTTCCCATCTATGCCCATCCGTGCCGCCTATCCGTGCCCATCCATGCCGTCTATCCGTGCCCATCCATGCCGCCTATCCGTGCCGCCTATCCGTGCCCATCCGTGCCGCATATTAGTGCCCATCCGTGCCACCACACCAGTGCCACCTTATCAGTACCCGTCAGTGCAGTACCATCAGTGCCCATCAGTGAAGGAGAAAACGTACTTATTGACAATGTTTTATAACCGACACAAAAAAAATTCTAAATTTTTGGTCTTTTTTTTGCAGAAAATAAATATCCCAGAGGTGATCAAATACCACCAAAAGAAAGCTCTGTTTGTGGGTACAAAATGATAAAAATTTAGTTTGGGTACAGTGTAGTATGACCGCGCAATTGTCATTCAAAGTGCAACAGCGCTGAAAGCTAAAAATTGGTCTGGGCGGGAGGGTGTATAAGTGCCCTGTATGGAAGTGGTTAAGTAGAAATGGCTGAAGCCTCACGCTTAGCAATTCAGGGCTGAAAATACACTAAGAATTTACCAAAACTGAAGCAGCTGCGTATGGCAACCAATCAGCTTCCATCTTTAGCATGTTCAACTGAGGTTTAAAATTGAAAGATAGAAGCGGATTGGTTTTAATGCATAGCTGCTCTAGTTTTGATACAACACAAGGGGGATTTCACATCAAAGAGAAAGGTGGGATTGCACTAGATTTCTGACACATCCAACATCCAGTACTTGTAGCGGATTTAACCACTTGCTTACTGTGCACTTATACTCCCTCCCTGCCCAGGCCATTTTTCAGTGCGGTCACTTTTTGAACAACAATTGTGCAGTCATGCTACACTGTACCCAAATTAAATGTTACACCCCCCCCACAAATAGAGATTTTTTGGTGATATTTAATCACGGCTGGGTTGTTGTTTGTTAGCAAAAAAGAACGAAAAACACACCGAAAATGTTCATAGATTGTTATAAAATTTTGAAAACAGGTAATTTTTCTCCTTCATTGATGTGCGCCGATGAGGCGGCAATGATGGGCACTGATAATGGCAGCAGAGAGGTGACACTGATGGGAATTGATTAGCAGCATTGATAGGCGACACTGGTGGGCACTTCACAACAGCACTGTCTTTGTGTGGGGGACCGTTATCCCTCAGACAGAATCCGGTGATGGGCTTTTTTTTTTTTTTACAGAAGAAAAAAAAAAAAAAAAAGACAGATTACTGATCTTCTGTTTACACAACGTGATCAGCTGTCATTGGCTGACAGCTGATCACGTGGTAAGGGTCTGGGATTAGCCCGTTACTCTGATCAGCAGAGTCTCAGAGAGCACATGCTCAAGAGGACGTCTATAGAAAAGAGGACGTCTATAGAAGGCCCCCCCCCACCCCCCGGAAATTAAGGTCTGCGCTGTAGCAGTCTTTCGGTTATAGCGTGGGCAGGAGAAGGTTGGGAAATGTACATGTATTGCAGAGAAATAGCATTTTTAAATTTTTTTTTTATATTTTGGCTTGGCACACAGTTTAAGATTTTGTTTAGAATGCAAGTAAAGGGAGATTTTATCCAAGCTGTATCGGCTCCCCAACAACAAGTCCTGAGTCATCAGATGGCCAGAGGTGCTGGATGAGGAACTGATGGGAGGATTTGTTATTGTAAGAAATATAAAAAAAGAAAAGAAAAAAAAAAAAAAGGAGGAGTTGGAGCAGGACAGGGAGTTTTCTGCTCATAAAATACCATTCTGTTCACTTTTGGAAGACAAAGGGGAATGTTACAATCAGTGAAGAAATCAATTACTAATCAAATGAAATCAATTTTGTTGAACTGTGCCTGTGAATCTTCCCATCTCCCATAGCTTGTGTAATAAAAAGTTAGTCCACCTCCCATGTTCTGGCGAGTTTTTTCTATTCGAATGACCGACTACTAGGGATGCACCGATACCGAGTATACTCCCGATACCTAAAATCGATACTTTGCCGTACAATTTGCGTCCATACAAAATGAAGGTCCGCAAATCGCACTGCAAAGAATTGAATTCCCCACAGCTCTCCTCTCGTTGCAGTGTTGACAGTATGAACTACGGGGATTCTAATTGGTCAGCACCATCACAAGGAAGGCGTGAACCAATCAGAAGCCGTCTAGCCTGTACTGTCAGCACTACAAGGAGTAGAGAGAAAGTTGAGAAAGATTTCAAAGCCCCAGACCGGTGATGCGGCTTTTCACGGTCTGACAGCGGGAGGATCGCGACAATTTGGTACAACGGGGCAGGAGGGGGGGGGCCCGGTTGAGCTGCACATGCAGTCCGTGGATCACTGTGAGCAGGCAGGCATGTTTTATCGTAGAAGAGACATTGCGTTTCTCTTCTGCAATAAAATGCCTGCTCATGTCTGCTCACAGTGCATCATAACAGAGCTTTAGTTCCACTTTAAATAAATGGATTTAGTTCCACTTTAAGCATCTTTAAAACACTAAAAAGACTAAGACTAAAGACTTATTTTAAAATCTCACAAGGTACTGAAACCAGTCACTTAAAGGGGTTATAAAAAGGTACAAAATGTTTCCCTAAATAGCTTCCTTTACCTTAGTGCAGTCCTCCTTCACTTAACTCATCCTTTGATTTTGCTTTTAAAATGTCCTTATTTCTTCTGAGAAATTCTTACTTCCTGTTCTTCTGTCTGTAACTACACACAGTAATGCAAGGCTTTCTCCCTGGTGTTGAGAAAGCCTCTTGAGGGGGCGAGCAGGAGTGTCAGGACACTCTCTACTTTGCAGATAGAGAAAGGAGCTGTGTGTTAGTGGGCGTCCTGACTCTCCTGTAGTCCAAGGGAGGAGCGAGCACGACACTCCACACCAGGGAGAAAGCCTTGCATTACTGTGTGGAGTTACAGACAGAAGAACAGGAAGTGAGGATTTCTCAGAAGAAAGAAGGACATTTAAAAGCAAAATCGAGGGATGAGGTAAGTGAAGGAGGACTGCACTAAGGTAAAGGAAGCTATTTAGGGATTTTTTTTTACCTTTACAACCCCTTTATAGCTCAACTCCAGCATTTGATATACTTTACATACACTAAATTGCCAGTCAAGTTCCTCCACATGTTTATGGACCATACTTTGTGCACTGGTTCGCAGTCATGTTGGAACAGGAAACTGTTCTCACAAAGTTGGGAGCATGAAATTGTCTTGGTATGCATTAGGGCGTTCCCTTCACTGGAACTAAGGGGCCAAGTCCAACCCCCAAAATACAACCCCAAACCATAATCCCCCCTCCACCAAATGATTTGGACCAGGGCACAAACAAGGTCCATAAAGACATGGATGAGCGAGTTTGGGGTGGAGGAACTTGACTGGCCTACACAAAGTCTTAACCACAACCTGATAGAACACCTTTCGGATGAATTAGAGTGGAGACAGTGAATTTAGGTCTTCTCGTTTAACATCAGTGCCTGACCTCACACTCCTAAACCTTGTGGACAGCCTTCCCAGAAGAGTTGAAGCTGTTATAGCGGCAAAGGGTGGGCCAACGCAACATTCAACCCTACGGACTAAGACTGGGATGCCATTAAAGTTCATGTGCGTGTAAAGACAGGTGTCCCAATACTTCTGACCATATAGTGTAGTTCACTTGGGCCATCTAGGCTCAAACGAACAATATCCCTCGAGCCAAGACTTCCTGTCTAATACCCGAAATACAGTAGAGCGTATCACAACGTCACAAACCCTGAACACAGGGCAGTATGCTGTATGTAGCCATAGCTACATACAGTTTATACCGCACATCCAGAGCCCTCACATGTTATTGAGGGACAAAGTTGTACATGTAAAGTGCATCAAAACCTGGAGTTCAGCTTTAATAAAAGCCCTTATCCTGGTGCGTCAGCTTTGTGGATCGAGCCTATTGTCTGGATGGTTCTCCAGAGAGATATCTTCCTCTTTTACTCAACTCTTCATAGGAGTAAACATGAACGCTTGGCCAATCTGAGCACTGAGTGGAAAGATCTTTTGGTTATCTGGATATCTGGATCACATTAACCAGCCTGACCACAATCTCATGCCTGGGAGCACTTTAAAAAAAAAAAAACAGAATAAAGCAACAAAAGCAAAAACCGCCAACTCACTTGACAGGCGCCCTGGCGTACACTTGGAGCCAGTCTGGGATCTCTGCTGTATGGTATGGATTGGCAGGCACTAGGAGCGGCTGGCTTCTCTCCACTTGCCGAGGCTGATAAGTGACAGGAGGAGGGAGGGGAGGGGGCTGGTCATAGCGAGGAACACTGCAGAGTAAGAACAAGACTGGAATGAGGCAAATGTACAGACGGCCAGATACTGATAAACCCACCCAACTCTGGCATCCCACTCTGAATACAATACATTAGAGAGTTTCATGCAAACACTGCTCAAAGCAGATGCAAATCTTAACCGATTGACATTTAGGCCGGCCATAGACAGTCGAATCTCGGCTGATTAAGCAGAGCCTGACCGAGATTCAAACAAATGTATTGCCCATACATTTGTTTGAATATCAGTTGGTCTCTGCTTAATCAGCCGAGATATGACGGTCTATGGCCGGCCTAAATGTCAGTTTTTGCCGATTGTACCCAAGTTGATTGATCAACTTACAACCAGCCTGTCGGGTATTACATGTGATTATTGCTATCAGCCATTATATCCACTAACCAATCACAGTGTTCACGGCGGGGAAGGCTCCCCCTGCCGGGAGAACACAACGTCTCTTTGGGTAGGATTTCCTCCCCATCAACACAGTTGTTGATGGGGGAATAAAGCGATTTTCTTTCCTGCAAGCCATGGTTGCAAGAAAGATAGAGATATATAGATATATATATATATATATATATATATATATATATATATATATATATATATATATATATAGATAGATAGATAGATAGATAGATAGATAGATAGATAGATAGATAGATAGATAGATAGATAGATAGATAGATAGATATAGAGAGATAGAGAGATAGATATAGAGAGATAGAGAGATAGATATAGAGAGATAGAGAGATAGATATAGAGAGATAGAGAGATAGAGAGATAGATATAGAGAGATAGAGAGATAGATATAGAGAGAGATAGATAGATAGATAGATAGATAGATAGATAGATATATAGATATAGATATAGAGAGAGAGAGAGATAGATATAGAGAGATATAGAGAGAGATAGATAGAGAGATATAGAGAGAGATAGATATAGAGAGAGATAGATTTTTAAAACTGTGCATCATAAATAAATTAATACAATTCCTTCTTTCATCCTTTGCTGCATCACAGCGCTGTTTTTCTCCTGCAGTCTCTTTGCAGCCACTTTCTGTAGACATGTACTTCAGCAATGGCTGCATGTCATTTCTCAATGGTGACCGCTGTTGTCATCATTAGGAAATGGAGACAACAGCGGACCATTTCTGTGTAATGTGTGCACAGTCACCATCATAAGCCACTGTGATAGGGTGACAACGCAGGAGCACAATTGGAAGATAGGGACAGAGTCTGTCACCCTATACCAGCAACAGCCTGAATACATTAGACTGACAACAGTCACCGGGACCAATAAAAAGGGTAATCGTCGACAAACTGCAATAAAACGCTCACCACTCTATCCAAAATATAATTAAAGTGGTAGTAAACTACTTCGTGATTTTTACCTACAGGTAAGCTAATAAGGCTTACCTGTAGGTTAAAATGTACAGTATAACTCCTAAACTGGCACTGGTAAGGAAAGATTTGCTTGTTTGGCAGCCGGTGAGGTCACCTGCACATGCCCTCTAATGCAGTGTTTCCCAACTCCAGTCCTCAAGGCACACCAACAGGTCATGTTTTCAGGATTTCCCTCAGATGAAACGGCTGTGGTAATTACTAAGGCAGTGAAACTGATCAAATCACCTGTGCAAAATAATGGAAAGCCTGAAAACATGACCTGTTGGTGTGCCTTGAGGACTGGAGTTGGGAAACACTGCTCTAATGGCCCGTACACACGATCCGAATATCGGACAAAAACTGTGGTCCGCGGAAGAATCGTACGATTTTCAGGTTGTGTGTACGCTACTTTCATGAGCCGATCACAACAGTTCACCTGATATTATTCGATCAGACCAGCACAAACATTTTCCTTGTACGCATCAGATTGTACGATTTTCGTTTAGTCAGTTTAGTGGTCGTCCGCAAATAAAATACATAACACTTCTGATTTTTTCGGTCGTATGAGAATTTGTGACTTTAGTAACCTATTCAATTTCCACTTTCGACTATTAAGCGAATAAAGTAATACGATCTGTCGTACGATATTTGGATCGTGTGTATGGGCCATAAAGCTGGGTTTATACTGGTGAAAATTGGATGTAGGTTTCCCAGCATCCAATTGGCAAGTCAGGAGACTGTGACCATCTCTCAATTGAACCAGTTCACACATCTGCAGGACCTTGCAGATAAGTCCTGTGCGTCTTCTGGTCCGTTTCAGGTCTTAATTCAGCCAAAAATTCGGACCTGAAAACTGAACAGTAAGGATGAGCTCTGGCGTGTTTGCATGCTACCCGTGCAGAGCCCGCCAGGAAGTGTGCACGGCTTTGCGCTAATCACAGCCAGGGAGACGTTTCCCGATCTCTGCAGCCGAGCATTTGGACAATGTCTCCCTGGCTGTGATTAGTGCAAAGCCGTGCACACTTCCTGGCGGGCTCTGCACGTGTAGCATGCAAACACGCCAGAGCTCATCCTTACTGAACAGGGAAGCACTGGAATCCCTGCTGTGAGCCGCTCCACACATAGTGTGAACCCAGCCTGAAGGAATGGCATACTCCTGCTATTCTTTCAGAGCTCTGTGCCGCGGAAGTGATGTCATCACAGCTCAGCCATTCAGCCTACGAACCTGGAAGATCGGGTGAAGATGGAAACCCTGTCAGTGGTGACAGTGCACCGCTGGAGAGCTTTGTGTCTAGGTGAGCCTTTCATAATGTGCTAGTAGGCAATGCATACTAGCACATAATGGAATTACTTTGCAGGAGGAAATTTATTTTAAATTTTTTTATTATTTTAAAGTTGACTACCACTTTAAAAATAAAAAAGGAAGATGTTTTGGCTTTAAAGCGGGAGTTCACCCATAAATGTATTTTTACCCTTAGATGGATGCTCATTTAGTCTAGGGGAATCGGGTTGTTGTTTTAAAATCTGAGCAGTACTTACCGTTGTAGAGGGTGATCTTCTCCGCCGCTTCCGGGTATGGGTCTTCGGGACTGGGCGTTCCTTCTTGATTGACAGTCTTCCGACAGGCTTCCGACGGTCGCATCCATCGCGTCACGAGTAGCCGAAAGTCGGTGCGGCTCTATACTGCGCCTGCGCACTGACGTTCGGCCACTTTCGGAAAATCGTGACGCGATGGATGCGACCGTCGGAAGGCTTTCGGAAGCCTGTCAATCAAGAAGGAACGCCCAGTCTCGCAGCCCATACCCGGAAGCGGTGGAGAAGATCGCTCTCTAAAAAGGTAAGTACAGCTTCGATTTAAAAAAAAAATTAGCCGATTCCCCTAGACAAAATGAGCAGGAATCTAAGGGCAAAAAGTTGTATGTCCGGGTGAACCCCCGCTTTAAATTAAAAAAATAAGATAAGAAGAATAGATAAGATTTACATACCTAGGAGCACATGGGTGCTTGTACTGGGCTCTCTTATTAATATGATCAACATAGTAAACACCAAACTCTGCCGACTCCACACGTTCCCAGCCAGGGGGCAGCCCTTCCCTCTCCAATGGGTGGCTCCAATGCGTAGTGTTTGTGTTGTGATCGATGTAATACTTCCGCCCTCTTATTGTCCAGTCCATAGACCAGCCACCAGGTAGAGGCATATCTTCTGAACTGTGGTTGGTCAGGTTCCCTAAAGAGGTGGCTGCAACCCTTCCGATGCCTGTCCCAGGGATAAAAAAATGTATAGAGTTTTATTTGTGCAATGGACGTTATCCTGTAAGGCGGAAAGGAAGAAGACATGCACTAGGTTACACCACAGTCAAGTCCAGCTGCAAGAATGCAGGAGGATGGAGATATACAGACTCCCAAGTTCGTTCACCTCTCCAGCAGCCCCTCCCCCAAGAATCTGACTCTTGAAAGGATCATTTCATAGCTCAGAGGACGAGCACATCATTGTTGTTTTTGGAGCATAATTGGACCTGGAAAGGTCAGAAGCCCTTAAGGCTTTCACCTTGGCAGAGATACCCCTCTGACAAACAGAACTACTAAGTGAAGGAATGGGAACCCTTCATCAATGTTTGGTAAAAATGGAATTACTGGTAAATAGATGAAATACATATACACATTTTGTCATGTTACAACCAAAATCGTTAATTTAAATTTATTTTATAGGGATTTTATGTGATAGACCAGGGATATGCAATTAGCAGGCCTCCAGCTGTTGCAGAACTACAAGTCCCATGAGGCATAGAAAGACTGACAGCCACAAGCCTGACACCCAGAGGCAGAGGCATGATGGGAGTTGTAGTTTTGCAACAGCTGGAGGTCCACTAATTGCTTATCCCTGTGATAGACCAACACAAAGTGGCAGATAATTGTGAAGTGGATAAAAAAAATTATAAATGGTTTTTCATTTTTTTTTTACAAATAAATATGCATTTGTATTCCGCCCCCCCTGAGTCAATACTTTGTAGAACCTCCTTTCACTACAATTACAGCTGCAAGTCTTTTTGGGGATGTCTCTGCCAGCTTTGCACATCTAGAGTGAAATGTTTTTGCCCATTATTCTTTGCAAAATAGCTTAATTGGATGGAGAGTGTCTGTGAACAGCAATTTTCAAGTCTTGCTACAGATCCTCAATTGGATTTAGTTCTGGACTTTGACTGGGCCATTCTAACACATTAATAGGTTTTACTCTAAACCAGTGTTTCTCAACCGGGGTTCCGCAGCAATCTGACTGCCAGTCGCAGGCAGATGACAGAAGGATCACACGGGCACAGGCAGAAAAGCGACTTGCGTACTATTGGCTGTAGCGCGCTGTTCCCCTCCTTTTATTCCTGAGAGCCCTTTCACACACTGCCGCACATAGCGTCGGCTGTAAAATGGCGCCATTTTTAGCCATGCTTTACCGTCGAATTTGCAGCGCATTTCGGCCGCTAGCGGGGCGCTTTTAACCCCTGCTAAGGCCGAGAGAGGGTAAAAACTGCGCGCAATGCACCGATACAGCGATTTCAATGGGCAGGAGCGCATTAGAAGCGGCAAATTTCTCCAAAGAAACAGCTGGCAGGATTTTTTCTGACGCCCTGCCAGCGCACCACTCCAGTGAATAGAGCAGCTGTTTTAGGGTGGATTGCAGGCGCCATTTTTAACGCTATAGCACCTGAAAAACACCCTCAGTGTGAAAGGGGTCTTAGTGGTTGTATGCGACATCCCCTGTGGTGGACAGAATAAGAGGGGCTGACAGGGGGGGAACAGCGCGCTACTGGAGGAGTTCTAAAGTCAAAAGAAGAAGAAATCTGGTATTGTAGTGTGCTCAGCTGTGTCACCCACAATGTGCCCAACAGTCTGTGCCCTGTCCCATGCAATGTCCTCTGCCTTCATGCAATTAGACCCGCTTCCCCGCTCTGCAAGCGGCCGTGGTTTTGCATGGTCTGATCATGTGACTAGCACCCGGCTACAGAAGTGTGGAGGGACAGCAGACAACAGATGCCCCATAGTAAGCCTATGGGTGATGTCATCATGCAGGCATTCCATTCATTGATGGTGCTCTCGCCAATCCCCTGAAGAAGCCGACTCCTGTGGAGTTTATGTGACTGTACCAGAGTGCAACAGAAAATAGGCAAGTATTTGCATCTTCCTTCTACAGGGTAGTTAGAATAAGTCTTAGAAGGGGGGGGCGCAGTTTTAGGCTTGTTAGATGGCGGCGCCACCCCCAGGCAGAAGAGACCCTATGAGCAGTGGCGTCGCTACGGGGGTGCAGACCGCACCCGGGCGACAACTGGCAGTGGGATGACACCAGGGGAGGGCACGGACTGACTGCTCAGTGACCGGAAACAAAAGCGAAAGTGGCTGCAGCCTCCGATCTTGAAGTAGCTCATTTGGCAGAGCAGGTCAGTCCCTGCGCTCGTGCCTTGGTCGCCTTGCTACACATAGCTGGTAAAAAGGAGCCGTAGGAAGTTAGGAGTCCGGTGAAATGGGGTGGGGGGGGGGGGGGGGGAATACTGCGGGGAATGAGAGAACCTCCTGGTATAGTATGGGGGGATAGGGGAGGCCCTTTCTCGTCCCCTCTCTCACCTCCCCCCCCAGTTGGAGCTCTAATGGGAAGCAATGGATCCTAAACAGGAAGGGGTGGTACCCAATTTTAGTCTTGCCTGGGGCAGCACAAAACCAAAATGCACCACTGGATGTAGATGTGTACTTCACTATGTTATGGACCTATCAGGGAATTGATTTGGTACATGGTTTTAATACCCTACTCTTATATAGGCTGACAATTTTTAAACTTGTACCAGAAACTACACTGACTGGTTTCTATTCATCAATGTAGATGTCAGTCAGGATTGAGAGTCAGCAGCCTCAGAAAGCAGCTCTCAAATAACAAATCCCCAGATGGTGGATGGGATGAGAAAGGATCTTCCAGGTATTCATGTTATTTATGTAGAATGTGTCAGGTTTAGTGATCGGAAATTATTCATATTTTAGAAGCAATTGCCATTTTCGGCAACTTGAAAATTCGCCATGTTTGTTGTATTTTTTTAATAAAAAAAAAAAAAGCAACCGTATTTGCTTGGACATAAAATTAGTAGTATCAAAATATGAAAATCAAAAGAAAAGATTGCGTTTAGATAAGGTATGATTTATGATAAAATTCACAAGAAATACAAAGACAAGAAGTGCAATACTACTCTGTTACCTGCAGGAAGTCTGCCTGGTCCGTGCATCATTCTCTGTACATGATCATTGCTGTGTTCATAATATCTGTAATCTTCATGTTGCTTCCTCCTCTGTCCATCATAATGGTGGTCTGAGCAGAAATACCTGGGGTTTGCATCTCCATTCTCCATAACCGAATTGGCTTCCGTTAAAAAAGACTGAGCGGAGCCGCCATACTCCCTAGGCACGTCACCCAGACCTCGCACCAAATACGAAGGGGCGGACATCCTGTTGCTCTCCCTGCGCATGACCTCCTGGGGAGTTCTTTGAACCGGAGTCCGCAAAAAACTTTGATTTCTTGAAACCCCCCCATCCCCTGCAGGGGGGTATTGAGAAGGGGCGGGATCCGCCGGGAGGATGTCAGTCCGACGTGGGATGGTTGGACCATGGCGAATGAAAGAGGGCATCAAATCTGTAATGTAAAAAAAGAAAAAAATTGTATTAAACACGAAAAAAAAAAATGTCAAAGAGTCAGTGCCCTTTATAATAGAAAGTGTTGAGGAAAGAAGAGTCTGTGGTGGGCACTCGAGAAGAGGTGCCACTGAGGGACCCCAGAAGAGGAGAGTCAGGGGCCGCTCTGTGCAAAGAGCTTCCACAGGAGGTGGCAAGTATAACATGTTTGTTTGTTTTTTAAAACAAACCTTTACAATCACTTTAAATAATTTAATTTGCTTCAACCTTCATTTTTAGAACCTATGGACTTTCGTACTCCTTCCAATTTTCTCATCACTGAAGTCCAATAGGAACATTGGTTGGACCTCACAAAGAACTAGAAAATCAAACAAACGTTCCTAAAGCAGAGGTCCATACAAAAAGTGAACCTCCGCTTTTTGGAACCCTCCGGTGTCACATTTGGCACTTTTCAGGGGGAGGGGGGGTGCAGATATCTGTATAAGGCAGGTATTTGCACCCACTTCCAGGCATAGATAGCCGCAGAATCTGCAGGTTTACCTACGCCACTCCCCCCCCCCCCCCTGCTCTGGAAAACACACAGTTCACAGAACAAGGCGGGGACCAGTGAAAGAAACGCATTGCGACTCGCGCTTGCGCAGTAGGGAAACCGGGAAGTGAAGCCTCAACGCTTCACTTCCTGATTGCCTCAAAGAGGATGGAGGCGGGGGCAGCCGAGAGACAAGCGATTGCTCGTCTTCTGGTGCCGACATCGCGGGCACCATGGACAGGTAAGTGTCCATTTATGAAAAGTCAGCAGCTGCAGTATTTGTAGCTGCTGGCTTTTATTGTTATTTTAAAAACTAAAATTTCAAAACAAAATTCTACTTCTATAGCCAACCTTAAGTCTTGTACACACGATCGGATTTCCATCGGACAAATCCGTGGAAATTTAGGAGAAGGGCATTGGCCGTGAACTTCTGCATACAGATGGCTGAACTTTTTCAGCCAACATACACAAAATTACGTGTTTTTTCAGCTCTTTGGCACCACCATATGGGCAACTTCTGCCAATGTTGTCTTATGATTAGCATTGGTTCAGAGCATGCATGTTTGTACTTTGGATTTTTTTTTGGACGGACTTGTGTACACACGATTGGATAATATGACAAGACACATTTGTTGTTGGAAATTTTGAAAGCATGCCATAAAACATTTGTTGTCGGAAAATCCGATGGAGCATACAAAACGGTCGGATTTTCTGTGTTCTGATCGTGTGTACGAGGCTTAAAGCGGGGGTTCACCCTAAAAACATTTTTTTTTAATATTACATCTAGCAGAGCCAGCCTAGTAAGGGCATTTACTTTTGGCGTTTTTTTTTTTCTCTGTACATACCTTTATATTTTGTTTTTGTCCAGGGCTTCCGGGTTCCGATGACTGCGGGACTGGGCATTCCTATCCTTCCGTTCGATGATTGACGGCTTGTGAAACGGGTGACCTGTCGCACAACGCGCGTCACCAGATGTCGGGAAATAGCCGAGCTGCGAGTCGGCACTTCACGGCACCTGCGCAGTCAGCTCTACATGGTGGGCGCAGGCGCTGTATAGTGCCGATCGCAGCTCGGCAATTTCGGAAATCTGGTGACGCGCGTTGTGCGACAGGTCACCTGTTTCACAAGCCGTCAATCATCGAACCGAAGGATAGGAACGCCCACTCCCGCAGTCATCGGAACCCTGAGGCAGGGATAGGAACGCCCAGTCCCGCAGTCATCGGAACCCTGAGGCAGGGATAGGAACGCCCAGTCCCGGAGTCATCAGAACGCGGAAGCCCTGGACCAAATCAGAATATAAAAGGTATGTACGGAGAAGAAAAAAAACTGCCGAAAGTATATACCCTTACTATGCTGGCTCTAATGTTAAAAATTCGATTTTAGGGTGAACCTCCACTTTAAGAGTGCACAATCCTGGGGGTGTTAGTTGTTGTTTTTGACAAGTCAGTGCCTGAACTTATCAAGTCAGCAATTCTACTACCCGAAACACTGATTGTATCTTACATGCAGCAATGATTCGCATACATTATAAGAGACTGAAGGGGAGGGGGGGGGGGGGGGAGAAGAAGAGAACCCCCCCCCAATAACCTCGATCATGTCCCTGGTCTATGCATTTTCAGCCTGTGATTTCTGTCTCTCCATCACCCTGCAAAACACTGATAAGAGTTCGCTTTTATTCCCGAGACCCCATTTGGCTTCAACTGACAAAGAAACCATAGAAACCACTGATAAGACCTTCCGGCTATTAGAGGCATATAGACCATTTCTCTTCATATGATGCCCCTTTCCTCCATGGACTCTTCAACTGCAATGAGCGCCCTGAAGACTTCTATACTGAAGTTCCTGACCTGAACCCAAGTTTAAAGTGGAAATCCATCCTAACACTAACCTATAACCCTGTAAAGATATCAGTATGCATACCCTTTTTTGAAGTTGATCCAATTCGGTCTCCGGTGGGGGAAGCTCTGCAGAAGACACAGCCAACAACAGCTGTGAAATGAATGGGAAGTGACGTCATCCATAGACGTACTATGGGGCTTCCCGTTGTCGGCTGTGTCCTGTGCACCCGCCTACACAGCTCAGCGTGAGATCTGGTCGGATTGGCTGCAGAAAAGGTATGTATACGGATTTGTTCTTTACAGGGCTAGATAGGGGAGTGTTAGAGCGAGGATATCTGTAGATGTAGGGATTTTAGTTTTAGGGTGGACTTCTACTTTAAAGTGTTTGTAACCCTAGAGGAAGGAGGGAAAAAAAAAAAAAAAAGAGGATATCCTGTTCCCTTATGGCAACCGCAACCGCTTGCCGACCAGCCACCGTCATTATACTGTTGCGGGTCGGCACGTTGCTGCGAACCCTCGGTCCCTTTAAAGGGGAGTTCCAGACTTTTTTATGTTTATTATAAGTCAGCAGCTACAAAAAGTGTAGCTGCTGACTTATAATAAACAGACACTTACCTGCTCCACTTTCCAGCGACGCGGGTGCCCGGAGCGTCGCTCCTCTCCCCCCCCCCCTCCACCTCCATTTAGACTGTGGGCACCCACTGCCCATGCGTGAGCCGCGCTCTAGCAGTCGGCAGGCGATCGCCTGGGACCTGTCATGTGTCCCAGGCGATCGCCTACAGGGAGGGGCCGTCTAAGGCGATATGACAAGTTGCCTAAGCGGTCCCTGGGCGGAAGTGGGACAGGAAGTCGACTGCAAGTGACCCCAGAGACCCCGCTACGCCTGTAAGTGACCCCGCTACGACTGTAAGCGACCCCAGAGACCCCGCTACGACTGTAAGCGACCCCAGAGACCCCGCTACAACTGTAAGCGACCCCAGAGACCCCGCTACAACTGTAAGCGACCCCAGAGACCCCGCTACAACTGTAAGCGCCCCCAGAAAACCCGCTATGCCTGTAAGTGACCCCAGAGACCCCGCTACGACTGTAAGCGAACCCAGAAAACCCGCTACGACTGCAAGTGACCCCAGAGACCCAGCTACGCCTGCAAGTGACCCCAGAGACCCCACTACGACTGCAAGTGACCCCAGAGACCCAGCTACGCCTGCAAGTGACCCCAGAGACCCAGCTACGCCTGCAAGTGACCCCAGAGACCCCACTACGACTGCAAGTGACCCCAGAGACCCCGCTACAACTGGAAGTGACCCCAGAGACCCCGCTACAACTGCAAGTGACCCCAGAGACCCCGCTACAACTGGAAGTGCCCCAGAGACCCCGCTACAACTGCAAGTGCCCCAGAGACCCCGCTACAACTGCAAGTGACCCCAGAGACCCCGCTACGCCTGTAAGTGACCCCAGAGATCCTGCTACGACTGTAAGTGACCCCAGAGATCCCGCTACGCCTGCAAGTGACCCTAGAGACCCCGCTACGCCTGCAAGTGACCCCAGAGACCCCGCTACGCCTGCAAGTGACCCCAGAGACTCCGCTACGCCTGCAAGTGACCCCAGAGACCCCGCTACAACTGGAAGTGACCCCAGAGACCCCGCTACGCCTGCAAGTGACCCCAGAGACCCCGCTACGCCTGTAAGTGACCCCACAATGATCCCTTAGAACTCTGTGGTGACCCCCCAGTGACTACACATCTCTACCCCGCCCAGACTCAGGGCCCCCTTTATAACCCCCCCGGGTACTTACTCCGCAGCAGCGGGGAGGTGTCCTTCTTCACATACTTGCCCTGCACCTCGGACGGTTTGGAAACTTCTTTCTTGGTCTTCTTCCTGGATAACATCCCCTCCTCCTCCCCCCGGGCTCCGCTACACGGCGCGTCCCCTCATACTCTCCTCTCCGAGACTACACGGCGACATACTCCCCCCCCCTACCCTCCACCACTCCTACACCCGCCGCCAGGCTCCCTCTACCGGTCACACCGGGGAACCAGCCAGAACGCGCACTCGTTCACAGCTCCCCTCCCGGATACGGCGGGAGCGCGCAGCCCGCATCACGTGACCGGAGCTTCACAAACTTTCTTTCCCCTTCAGCAATCAACAGGCGCCGACGTCAGCGCCCCGCCCATTGCCCCGTTGGACTAGCTGGTTGGTGGGGGGGAGTGGCGCTAGGCGCGTGCCGAGATCTCCGGCGTCCTGGTTGCCTAACGACGTCCGGGGAGTGGGCGGAGCCGAGACCGCCCTTCTGGAGTGACTGGTCCTGATGAGTCTGCAGTAAAAGTCAGCGCTTGTCCATGATTTTCACAATGTCCTGTACTGGTCGGAGGAACATTGAACACCTCCAAGGATGTTATTACAGCCCCCTGAGGGAGATTCACCATCTCTATGGGAATAGAGATCAAATTCAATTTTATCTTAAACTTTAAATATAATAAAAAATAATCTTAAACTGTGGTATGATTGGCCGCGGCCCTTTTTTTTTTTACTGGTATTACGATACACCACCAATAAAAACCAATGTTTTTTTTTTTTGACGATATAATACTTTTTAACCTTACATAAATTAACATACCAAAGGTTCAGCTTTAAAAGCTCAAACCAACCAACTTATACCAACAAACTACTATCCCTTTTAAAAGAAAGGATATTCTAGAACCCATAGCAGTGGTCACCAACCTTTTTGCAGGGGGGGGGGGACACTCGGGTGGTAAGCAATTGTTGGTGTCAGTGGGAGAATTAGTGCCCCATCTATGGTGTCAGTGGAAGAAATAGTACTAGACATGTGCACAGAAATTTTTTTCTTTTTTTTTTGTTCTGTTTCGTATCGTTCCGTAGGTTCGTTTCCGTTCGTTTTTCGTAAGACGCCCGTTTTCCTGTTCGTTCCCGTTCGTTTTTCGTACGACGAGATTTTTTCGTATTCCGATCGTTTCGTATTTTCGTTACCGTTTTATTTTCGTACATGCGGGATGGTTCGTTATTCTGTTTAATTCATGTTCGTTACTTGTTAGACAATCATTTTCGTGAATTTTTGTCAATGATTTGCATTCTGTGTTTTGGATTCCTTTTTCTGTTCGTGTTTTCGGTCGTGTGTTCGTGTGACATCTATGACAATTTGTTGTGGATGTCATGTGGGCATGCGACTGAAGATACGAACAGAAAAAGGATTTTCGTTATTTTGTACTTTCGTAAATATGTCGCGGGATTCGCGGCACTTTCAACACGCGGCTCATCCATATTAACGATTGTTAAGCCCCATACACTTGGTCAGACTTTTTAAACAACAAACATAAAAACGATCGTTTTCCGTTCGTTCTCAGAAAATTTGTTCATTTTTAAACTCCATCAGAAAACCATTTTTGGGTTCAAAAGTCTGGCCAACTGATCTCCCTTCAGATGAAAATCCACAGAAAAGTTTATTTGGCTTTACTGTACTACTCAGCACAAAAGAGAAGCTGCTTTACTAACTACACTCACTGCCCATTCAAAAAAACGAAAATTACATCTGTGGCAAGGGATTTGCATTCTGTGTTTTGGGTCCTTTTTCTTTTGGTGTTTTCGGTCGTGTGTTCGTGTGACATCTGTGGCAAAAGATTTGCATTCTGTTGAATCCAAAATACGAACAGAAAAAAAATATTCAAAATGCAGAGTGCGGGTCTTTTGTTGTGGATGTCGTGTGAACATACGGCTGAGGATACGAGCAGAGAGGGGATTCAAACAAAATACAGAATGCAAATCTTTTGTTGTAGGTGTCATGTGGACATGCGGCTGAGGATACGAGCAGAGAGGGGATTCAAACAGGATACAGAATGCAAATCTTTTGTTATAGATGTAATTTTCGTTCTTTTGCTGTTTTCGTTTTGTCGTATTTTCGTCAGATCGTTCGTTCGTATTTGCGGTTGTTCGTTATGCGGCTCATTCGTAATCCCGTCGTTTTAGTATTTTGGTGCTTTAATTTTTTCGTATGTACACATTATTCTGCGGGTACGAAAATGAACATTTTCGTACGAAAATAACATTCGTACGAACGGGAATGCACATATCTAAATAGTACCACATCGTTGGTGTCAGTGGGATTAATAGTGCCCCATCATTGGTGTCAGTTTAAGGAATAGCACCTGATTGGAGACCACTTGAGGTTAGTTTACCATGAAAATAATTTATTTCTAGTTTCTCAAATTCATTTTATGTGTTACTTGTAATATATGTATTATTTTATTTATTCTTTAACACTTTTTTTTCTGATATCCTTTGGCTGGTGACACACTGGGGGTTATATACTAAAGGCAAATCCATTGTACACTTTCAAATGCAGTCGCTGTAGATCTGAGGGGGACATGCAAGGAAAACAAAAACAGCATTTTTGCTTGCACATGGTTGGATGATAAAATTAGCAGAGATTCCAGATCTTCAGCGACTGCACTTCCAAGTGCACTTGTAGTGCAGAGTGGATTTGCCTTTAATAAATAACCCCCAATGAGTCTTTTTAATTTCCAGGCTGTGGGCAGGCCTAGATGTAGTAAAGACGGCAGCATCACTCTGCATCCGTGCAAGGCACTGTGTGCTCAGGGTTTAGGCTGCATTCACACCTCGGCGTACAAAATCGCGACGTTTTGTCCCTCGAATTGCGGCGACAAATAGCGGCGTTTTGGACCATCTCCATAGAGGTGCATGTTAAATCATCCCTCTGGCGTCTCGGGGCTGCAGCGGCGTCGCACTACAGGCGTATATATGCCTAGGTGTGAACGGGGGCTTAGGGCCATGACACCCCACACTCACAGTCATTCCTTAGGGCTTGTTCATGCCATTGCAGTGGAGTAATGTTACACGAGTTGGTCTGCGGTGGTGCAACTCCTTTTATATTGTTCCCAAATGTGTCAGGTAATGCACTAGCATACATTGGGCTGTAAAAATTAAGCCTGCACTATTTTACATCCACTGTGGTTCAAGGGGAAGCCATTTCACATTAATGGGCTGCCTTAACGCAACACAAGTTAATATTTTTGTATTAAAGGCACAGCAACTGATAAGACTAGACAGGTGTGAATGGGCCCTTTTGCCTTCCAGGATGAACAATGGGCATCTTTCAACCTAGAAGACCGAGGACATCTTGTGGCCAAAAGGAGGTATTGCATTTATTACCTTTTCTTTTGCACAGGCTCCTCTCCTGAAAATGTCATTTGATTTTCCTGCACACTGTGAGCTTCTTACAATGTACATTCAAACTGCAGCAAGTCAGAGAGAGCCTACAACATTTCTGGGCCAGAGGACATCCATCATCATCATCTTTTTCCTCCACAACCTGACCAACCCCTTTCATTCATTGGGTTTATTTTCTTTTAATCATGGAGGCTCGGTGTTACATTTGTGGGGCATGAAGGGTAGTCTACATGCAATCGGCAGTCTTCCTGGGAATGCCTACTCCTCCAGACTGACATTTATCCATCAAGGCATTTTGATATTTGCATATCTCCTCCCAAGAGCCAGGCCAGTGTTCTTGAAAGGAATGCCAAAGCAGAAATCATTGCGAAAAGATGTATAAAGACCCAGCGATGACATGACTGGGTCTACAAAAAAAAAAAAAAACTTACACTTAAAAATCTCCATAGGTGACATCTTTGGAGTTACAGAGGAGGTCTAGGGCTAGAATTATTGCTCCCGCTCTAACGATCGCGGCGATACCTCACTTGTGCGGTTTCAACTCCGTTTTCATATGTGGGCGCTACTCACGTATGTGTTCGCTTTTGCAGGCGTGCTAGTCGGGACGGGGCGCTTTAAAACATTTTTGGGGGGTTTTCTTATTTATTTTAGTAATTTTTACACTTTAATAAAATAAAATAAAAAATGGGTCACTTTTATTCCTATTACAAGAATGTAAACATCCCTTGTAATAGAAAAAAGCATGACAGGTCCTCTTAAATATGAGATCTGGGGTCAAAAAGACCTCAGATCTCATATTTAGACTAAAATGCAATAAAAAAATAACAAAATAAAAACATTGTCATTTGAAAAAAACGACAACAGGAAAATATGCCTTTAAGACGTATGGGCGGAAGTGACGTTTTGACGTCGCTTCCGCCCTGCTATGCTATGCTATGGAGACGGGTGGGGGCCATCTTGCCCTCACTCGTATCCCAGCCGTGCAGGAGGAAGGACCCGATCGCCTCCCCTGCTGCCGACGGCTCCGGTAAGCGAATCCGCCGCGGACACCACCGTTATCGTTAACAAGACCGCTCACAGGAAAGATGAATATCTCAGTTCTGGCAGCAGCTGCTGCCGTTACCGAGATATCCATCTTTAAAATGCCGACGTATATATACACGTGAGCGGGTCCTTAATTGGTTCTAAAAAGGCAGAATGCTTTTTATTTATATAAAAGGAAATAATTTAGTTCTGAGTTAGGCTTTACCAATATCTATTAAAAAAAAATTAAAAAAAAAAATAAATAAAAAAAAACGTAAAATTTGTTTATTTGTATTTTTTCAAACACATCTACAGTTTCAGATAAAGAAGAAATAAATGTACATCTTTGTCCTTTGAGTCACCTCACAAGTTTCCGTATTACAATGAATCATCGGTATAGATTTATTTTAGCGCAATGCGGTTGATGCATAAAAACGGAACGCATGCATATAATAAATATCAATCATACAATTAGACAAAAGAAAAAAGGTTCCTGGTAGCTGGAAGGACATTGTAAGAGTTTAACAATAAATGGAATGATATAATGAGAAGCATACATCACCTTACTTAGAAAGAAACCACATGACAACCAATCAGAAGTGCAATGTACAAAGACTAAAAGGAAAAACATATTTTTTGATTGGTTGCTATAGTCTTCTACAGATTATCTTTTTTTGGTACTTTTTGTTGGTATATAAAAGGAAACATTTGTCATTGATGGCCTTCTTTTGAAAATGCCTTATCAGCATCTTTGCTGTTCAGTGATTTATAAAGTAAAGTTACATTCCCGACACATGCTGTGAATGTAACCTTTTTTTTAAACAAATAAATTGATAGATTTAGTTCCACTTTAAGCCTTCCCAACCAATCTTTTTATTGTTTTTGGTCTAGTTTAAACTTGCTTCAAAACAAGGCTCCGGACAGGCTTTGTTAAAGCTCTCTGAACGCCAGTCAAAGCTCCTGTCACTAAATAAAATGGTTAGCTTACATTTCTGTTTCGATGAGGCTTCTTCAGCGGGGCTTTGATGAGGCTTCAAGTGAGCTTTGCCATAGATTTTTTAAGCAAAACCAAAGCAAAGCAAAAGCAAGGTGTAAACAGGACTGTAAGCTAGTCATGTTATTTAGTGATAGGAGCTTTGACTGACGTTCAGAGAGCTTTAACAAAGCATGTCCAAAGCCTTGTTGAAGCTGAAGCAAGTGTAAATGAGCCCTTTAACATTATACATTAAAGTGAAGTTCCACCCAAAAATGGAACGTCCGCTTTTGAAATCTTACCCCCCCTCCGGTGCCACATTTGGCACCTTTTAGGTGGGGGGGGGGGGGAGCGGATACCTGTGTAATACAGGTATTTGCTCCCACTTCCGGGCATAGATTACTGCGGTGACCTACTCCACGTCCAGCGCCTACTCCGTCCCTCCCCCGCTTCCTTCTGGGAGACACACAGGTCCCAGAAAACAGCAGGGACCAGTGGGAACAAACAACTCGCGCATGCGCAGTAGGGAACCAGGAAGTGAAGCAGCAAGGCTTCACTTCCCGATTCCCTTACTGAAGATGGCTGTGGCAGCACCCGAGAGCCGACGGACAGATCAGCTTCGGCTGCCGACATGACGGGCGCCATGAACAAGTAAGTGTCCATATATTAAATGTCAGCAGCTGCAGTATTTGTAGCTGCTGACTTCATTTTTTTTCCCAGCAGAACTCTGCTTTAAATGAACAGTTTTTTTTAATTCCAGGAAAAACAAGAACTATAAAAAAAAATATGTTACCTGCTCACGGCCATATACTATACATTTACTCACAGATCTATGAGCTTTGAGGCCCCAGACAGACATATCAGATACAGGAAAACTCCACGCAGGTAAATAAACTAACATTAAATCACGGCAAAAGCCATGAAGTTATTTTTTTAATAATGTCAATTTATTAGACAAAATCCTAATACCTGCCAGATGTAAAAAAAATAAGATATGAGGCTTGTGGTGGAGTGGTGATCACCAGGGTGATATGTTCACTAGTGATCTATAGAGCAGGCAGAAAGCTGAGCATGGGCACTGAAACTCTCAATTATAATCCACTGTACAATATCGCTATAAACCAACCGCACAGCAGGGTGGGTGGATTACAAGAGCATATGCATCACTGTACTTGGCTACAAAAACAGTTCCTATCTATGTATTCCAACTGTGCATTTGCCTGCTTGAATCAATTTGCCCTTTAAAATCGATGAATATTTCATTACATTCTGATATGCGCCCACATTAAAATGTATTTTTAACTTATTATAAGTGGCTTGGATGAAAAGCTCTCTCGTTCCACTAAACACAGAAGTCGGTTGAAAAGGCTGGCTTGCTATCGCCCAATACAGGAAATGGGAATTTGGCAGGGTGCCCTCCTGAAGCGATCTGTCAATTATGCTTTATAGCCTGGGCTGCAGCAAGCACTCAGCTGCCGGTAATCAGAACGAAAGGGGAGATGGAGGAAGAAGATGCTCGGAAAAGAGGAATTAACCAACGCAGACAATTCTGCACGATATGGTGGATCCGAGGATCGCCGTCCATCATGACTGGTCGTCTCCGTTTAGTGCTTCCAGCCTCCGCAGCAGGGCGTTGCCAAAGGCCTCACGATATGCGGGGCTCAGGGAATCCAGCAAGGAGTAGACGGTTTCATGATACTGGCTGTGGCATCCCGAGCCAACCTGATCAAATGCAAATCCGACTACCTGTTTGGAGTGAAAGCAGAGGGAAAAGATATTATAAAATTGTGTGAACCAAAATTCTACGCACACAAACTTCATTCAATTTTTTTTTCCAAAAGTTTGTCGCTTACTAAAGCAGCCCATAGATTATGCAATTTTGAAAATGGCAGTAAGGGCTCGTACACACGATCGGTTAACCAGAGGACAACGGTCTGATGGACCGTTTTCATCGGTCAAAACCGATCGTGTGTAGGCCCCATAGGTTATTTAACCATCGGTTAAAAAAAAAGCCAACTTGCTTTAAATTTAACCAATGGATTCCTAACCGATAGGTCAAAACCGACCGTTAGTAGGCACAACCATCGGTTAAAAATCCACGCATGCTCAGAATCAAGTCGACGCATGCTTGGAAGCATTGAACTTTTTTTCAGCACATCATTGTGTTTTACGTCACCGCGTTCTGACGCGATCGGTTATTTAACCGATGGTGTGTGGGCGCGACGGACCATCAGTCAGCTTCATCGGTTAACCGATGACAACGGTCCTTCAGACCGTGCTCATTGGATGGACTGATCGTTTGTACGAGGCTTTAGTGTTGATGGGTGAATCCCTCCCACAGTGCGATTATGTTCTGCTGCCAGTAATTGCATGAAAAAATTCCAACAGGCTGGTTGTACCGAAGTCAATTGATGTATCAACTTTAGTACAACTAGCCTGCCCATAGATGGATCAAATCTTGGCTGGTCCCTGTTGAGGGGTCTGAGATTCCATCCATCTATGGCCGGCTTTAGTCTAGCTTTTCTAAAGCCTTAAAGTGTTACTAAACCCAGGACCTGCATTCACTATATCTGGTCTCCCATATTACACCGAAATTATTTTAGTGCTAGTTCACACCAGACGCAGTTCCGTTCGCTTTTTTTTCTGCACAAAATGCATGCACATTGTTTTCCATGTATTCCAATGGATCTGGCTGAGGACAATGACCCTAAACATACAGCCAGAGCTACATCTACAGCTATTCATCTGCAACACCCTCTAGTGTGCTAGAAGTGGTAGCGATTCGTTTTTTTTGTTAGTGCAGGTAAATTCCAGGTCTCTTTGTTTTGAGCTGGGTCACTCAAGGGCAGCATCACCAAAACCTCCAAAGGAAGGGGGAGAGGAGAGGTGGTACTGGCTGGAGTATTCTGAGGAGCCCTGACCAATCCCCAACTTGGATTGGCAGGCCTACTTAAATACCTTGGGTCAGCCCAGCTGGGGGGGGGGGGGTTGTTGTTTGGGGTGGAAGCTGGAGAGCTAGGTTTTCGAGGCCTAAAAGGGAGTTTCTCAGTCTGGGGGGGGGGGGGGGGGGTTTGACCTTGGTCAGAGCCAAGGGCTAGCAAGTGACACACAGTCAGAAGGCATGCCTGAAAGGACTGGGAGATTGTGTTCTTGGATGAGTGAAGAGCCAGTGGAGTGGACTGTGGTGGCATGGGCAGTGGAGAGAGAGGCAGGTGCAGCCAGGAGATGCGGTACTGGGCTCATTAGCCAGGTGGACCAGCTAGAGCTGGGCCTACCTACTTTATGCTACATCATGGGGATCTGCGGTCCCTGACTGTAAAGGGCATCTGCTTTGGGCCTGGCTGAGCCAGTGTCAGGCCTATCCAAGAGTGAGATCAGGAGTGAAGTAAAGTGCTGGAGAGTGAGATCAAGAGTTGTGCTGAAGCTGGAAGTAAAGAGGTTGTATATACCGGAGGTCAGGTGTATATACTGTAGTTGGTCCAGATATGTACTGAGTTTAAAAAAAAAAAAATAATTATGGTAACTGCCAACTAGATGGCGCTTTTCCCTTTCTATAGACACACACACACACACACACGTGGTGGGGGGAAATCAAATATGATTCGGACAGAAATCAAACCACATTACTGTTCAAATTGCATGCGATTCTTTGCAGTACGATTTGCACCCATTCATTTTGTATAGACGCAAATTGCACCGCAAAGTATCGGTTTCAGTATCTGGAGCAAATGCTTGGTATCGGTACCGATACCGATACCGATATCAGTATTGGTGGATCCATATACACCAGCTGTCACAGAGACACAACAGGAAGCTAGAAGAAGACTCTTGGACAGAAATATAGGAAGGAGGAGGAGACGGTTACCCTTAATCCAGCATCTGTGAGTTCAAGGCAGTATCTGGTCCCCTCCTTAATCTCCACATTGATGTAGGCCATGTCCACAGCGCATGGCAAGTTTTTGGAGACAAACATGTTGGCGACGGCAAACAAGACGTCATTCACGATGGCTTCAGCTTCCAGCCTCATGTCTTTCACATCCACCCCTTCCAGATCTCTGTCCAAATCTTGATCATGGACAGCATTAATAGGAAAATCCATGGGGTTGTAATCCACTTCCATCTTCTGCAGGAAAAACAGTCATTACATTTATTAATGAGCAGGAAGATTCAATAAAGAAAGCATCAAACCAAGCAAGTAATGGACAGGTAAGAGGTTTGGTAGCAAAGAATTCTTCCTGGAGTGGTGGAGAGTCCTGGCAATCCCGAGTGCAGGGCTGACCACTGTGCTCCAGGGACAGGCTCTGAGGACTTGGCTTAGAACTGTCCCTAGACATCAGGGGCCGGATTCAGATAGCCTTTACGCCAGCGTATCTATTGATACGCCGCGTAAGTGCTACGAAGCGCCGGCGTATCTTCTTTCTGTATTCAGAAAGCTAGATACGCCAGAATTTCCCTGAGATCCGACCAGCGTAAGTGTCTTACACCGTCGTATCTTAGGCTGCATATTTACGCTGGCCGCTAGGTGGCGCTTCCGTATATTTCCGCAAGGAATATGCAAATTAGGTAGTTACGCCGATTCAGAAACGTACGTCTGCCCGGCGCATTTTGTTACGTCGTTTACTTTAGGCTTTTTCCGGCGTAAAGTTACCCCTGCTATATGAGGGGTATCCTATGTTAAGTATGGACGTCGTACCCGTGTCGAATTTTGAAAATTTTACGTCGTTTGCGCAAGTCGTTCGCGAATAGGGCTGTACGTAAGTTACGTTCACGTCTAAAGCATTGAGGATTTGCGGCGTAATTTCGAGCATGCGCACTGGGATTTTTTCACGAACGGCGCATGCACCGTTCGTAAAATACGTGGGGTCACAGAGAATTTGAATAAAACACGCCCACATCATCCACATTTGAATTAGGCGGGCTTACACCGGACCACACACACACACACATATTATATATATATATATATATATATATATATAAAAAAATTGAAAATCAAATTTCTTTATACATTTTGGGCAATCTGCATTCTGCTACATGTCTTTAATAAAAAAAAAAAATCACAATAAGTGTATATTGATGCGAGAGATATAGCGTCTACAAACTGACGTCTACAAAATGGGATATAGACTGGAATTTTTCTTTCATTTTTTTTTTCTTTATACTACTAATAGCGGGTTCCCTTTCTCATTGGTGATCCATAAAGCCCCCCTCCCCCTCTACCCCTTCACCCCTTTTTGTAAATGTAATCAGATATCATTGTATATGTGGACATATTTATACTGGCCAAATTTTTTTTTTTACCTTTTTATTTTAGATATATATATATTTTTTATATCTTATAATGGGCCTGTGATGCGGTGGGCAATCTCACATTAAATAATGCTGGAACTGACTCACTGCCACTGATGTCATCAGTGACACCAATACAGTGATCAGTGCTAATACTATACACTGTCACTGTGTTAATGACTCTGGCTGAGAAGGTGTTAACATTTGGGACGATCAAGGGCATAAGCCCCCGTTCACACCTAGGCGTATATACGCCTGTAGTGCGACGCCGCAGCAGCCCCTGAGACGCTGGAGGGATGATTTCACATTGCTCTCTATGGAGATGGTTCACATCTCCACGCCGAACGCCGTACGCCTGCAAACAAGTCCCGGACCTTTTTTTCAGGTGGCTTTCGGCATAGAAAATGTGAACCATCTCCATAGAGGGGGTGAGGCTGCATTCACAATCGCGGCGTTCTGTCGCCGCAAATCGCGGTACAAAACGCCGCAATTTGTCCCTGCAATTTGCGGTACAAAACGCCGCGATTTTGTACGCCAAGGTGTGAATGCAGCCTTAAAGAGGAAGTAAACCCTCTCTTAAAAAATAAAATAAAAAAAATCTGCAAGACAAAGGCATAATGAGCTAGTATGCATAGCATACTAGCTCATTATGAATTACTTACCTGAGAACGAAGCCCCTGCATCGGTCCTCGGACACGTCCTCCAACTCTCTCTCTCCCCTATCTCTCTCCCCCCCCCATCATCTCTCTCTCCCCCCATCACTCTCTCTCCCCCCCTCATCTCTCTCTCTCCCCCCCCATCATCTCTCTCTCCCCCCCATCATCTCTCTCTCCCCCCCATCATCTCTCTCTCCCCCCATCACTCTCTCTCCCCCCCTCATCTCTCTCTCTCCCCCCCCATCATCTCTCTCTCCCCCCCATCATCTCTCTCTCCCCCCATCATCTCTCTCTCCCCCATCACTCTCTCTCCCCCCCCCCCCCATCATCTCTCTCTCCCCCCCCCCCTCATCTCCCTCTCCCCCCCCCTCATCTCTCTCTCCCCCCCCCCCCCCATCTCTCTCTCTCCCCCCCATCTCTCTACAAAATGTCTCTCTCCTTCCCCCCTCTCGCTTGCAGGCAACAACATATGGTGAAAATTGTGTATTATCCCCACATTTTACATTCCTCGTTAAACGCGTTTTACAAGCATTTGGCGCTTTGAAACTACCATCCTAAACGAGATTTTTCTGCTTTAAAGAAACGTTAGTAAACTCAACTGCCTCGAAACTCCTACAAACACCCCTCTGTACTGATAAGATTACATAGAGGAGAGTTCAGGGGCTGCTGAAAGGAAAACACTCAATTGCTTCTAAAGGTGAGTTTATCAGCTGCAGTATACATGAGGCCAAATACGACTTCTCCAATCTATAAACACTCCCAACCCCAGCTAGCCTTTTACAATTACCTTCTAGATCTCAGATGCGCAGGACAAATTGCCAAAATCTCATAGCACTTCCGGCATCAACATTCTCACGTCACTTCCTTTAAAACCCCTTTCCAGTCACCGTGTGTCTCCACAAATCTTTGTGCTATCGCCATTTTTTTGAAGACCGCACGTAATAACAAAATGCGGCGAACACGCCGACAAGATGGCTCCTAGAGCGGAGACATCATTTTCCCCAATGTAGAGTTCCGCGTTATGACCCTGCAAATGTTGCCTGTAGTCCACCTGATTATTAGTGCATTTGCTCAATAAACATACAACAAATTTCATCTACTGTGGGTAATGCTTATTAACGCACAGGGTTATTCTTTTTTAACAGCGTTTCAGCTTTACGTTTTTGAGACGTAAAGCTTTGGCTTTTGCTGTTGGCAATTGCCAGAAACAAACATGGCGCCCTGCGTTAGCAAAGCTGCTTCCGGGTGAGGAAAGTGACGTCATTGTTTATGTCCAGGGAGCACAGCGAGCTGAGCCCGGTGTAGGGGGACCGGGGCTTCGGTTAAGTCGGGCTTAGGAAGGGCACGTGCAGGCCTGGGGAGACCTCGAGGCTGGACTGTGTGCATAGGCCCTGGTTGCAGCCTGACAACCACTGACTCTGACTGTATGTGACTGCCATGGTAATGGCTGCCTGCATGTGTGACTGTGTCACTGCTGGGGTTGTATGCCTATCCCCCCTGTGCGTTTGATTACGTCCCTATCCCCCCTGTTCATTTGATTACGTCCCTATCCCCCCCTGTGCGCTTGATTAGGTCCCTGTCCCCCCTGTGCGCTTGATTAGGTCCCTGTCCCCTTGATTAGGTCCCTGTCCCCCCTGTGCATTTGATTACGTCCCTGTCCCCCCTGTGCGCTTGATTAGGTCCCTTTCCCCCCTTGTGCATTTGATTACGTCCCTATCACCTGTGTGCGTTTGATTAGGTCCCTGTCCCCCCTGTTCATTTGATTACGTCCCTGTCGCCCCTGTGCGCTTGTTTAGGTCCCTGTCGCCCCTGTGCGCTTGATTAGGTCCCTGTCGCCCCTGTGCGTTTGATTAGGTCCCTGTCGTCCCTGTGCGTTTGATTAGGTCCCTGTCGCCCCTGTGCGTTTGATTAGGTCCCTGTCGCCCCTGTGCGTTTGATTAGGTCCCTGTCGCCCCTGTGCGCTTGATTAGGTCCCTGACGCCCCCGTGCGTTTGCGTCTCTTCCTGCCTGTGCGTTTAAAGGCGTCTTCCCCCTGTGCGTTTTATTGCGTCCCTATCCCCTCCAGTGCATTTGATTACATCCCTACCCCCCGCCAGTGCGTTTAATTACGTCCCTATCTCCACCCCTGTGCGTTTGCATTCCTTTCCCATGTGTGATTGGATCCCTGTACCCCCAATGTGTGTTTTTTCTGTAGTGTTTGTTAGCTGGCTGATTGCTTTCCTCTGTGTTGTGTCACCATAGACTGTCCTTGTGTGACATTAGGTCACGTGGTTTGACTTTTTCTGACATATAACTGTCTTTCTTCCAGTAGGCGTTTGCTGAGCGCCTGTCCTGTGTATGTTGTATTGCAGGCGTGCTGTGTCATTGATGCTGGTGACAGTTCTGGTTGTTTTGGCTTCGACATATGAAGCTTTATTATCTCTCCATATCAGAGACCATGTGCTTCATATCTTGTGTCACAAATCGGAACAAGAAGCGTGTGATATTTATTAGTGTGTGTGATCATCTAAATAGCCATGGTGATTGTCTGCAGACGTCTGGTTGAGCCGTATGCGACTTCATGTTGGTACCTGGTTGCAAAGACGAGCCCCTGACTACATCTACTTGGCCATCACTCAAGTTTCAATGCATGAAAGACTGCAGACTTCACTAATGGACTGTCAGTCTGCCGGCGATGACCTATAGGTGCCTTTCCTGACTTTAGTGTGTGTGGCTAGCTGGAAATTGTTTTAAGATTGGGAATAAGAGAATCATTTTTGTGATCGACTCCCCAAATCCACCTCCAACGTTGACTATGTGATTGCAGTTTTGTGACAGTTGATTAAAGATTGAATTTTGGACTTAAGACTGGCTTTATAGTCAGGGCCCCAGGAGTCCTTATCCATCGCAACCATGCCGTGGCCCTTCTCCGAGTCCATCAAGAAGCGGGCCTGCCGGTACCTCCTGCAGCGGTATCTGGGTCACTTCCTGCAGGAGAAGCTCAGTCTGGAGCAGCTCACTCTAGATTTGTACCAAGGCACCGGCTCCTTGTCACAAGTTCCACTTGATAAATGGGTAGGTCTGTTTGTTGTAATATTTAAATGATAACTTTATTTTCTTATGGGACAGAGTTGGGCGTCATTGGCAAGTAGGTATTTTTGCTCCCACTTCCGGGCATAGATAGCCGTTCCACCGGTGGGTATCTACGCCACTACTGGCTCCTCCTCTGCCCCCCCCCTCCCGCTGTCTTCTGGGAGGCACACAGGTCTCAGAAGACAGCAGGGACCAGTGGGATCGCGCAGAGCGACTTGCTCATGCACAGTAGGGAACCATGCTGTGAAGCCGCAAGGCTTCACTTCCTGATTCCCTTACCGAAGATGGCGGCACCTCCACTCAAGAGTCGAGGGACAGTTACCGACATCGGGGTCACCCTGGACTGATAAGTGTCCATATTTTAAAAGTCAGCAGCTGCAGTCTTTGTAGCTGCTGACTTTAAAAATAAAATTGGCGGAACTCCGCTTTGAGCCATGTTTTGCTTGGGGATCAAATACTTATTTTACTCCCTAAACTGCAACTCCATTTATAATATTTGTTTTATGTGTTTTTTCTGGATTTTTGGTTGATATTCTGTCTCTGTCATTTAAAATACACCTATGATAAAATAATAGACCCTTATAGCTAGATTTAGGTAGCGTTAGGTCGGCGTATCAGTAGATATGCCGACCTAACTCTGAATCTGCGCCGACCTAGGTTTAAGTGTCTTCTCAAACAGAGATACACTTAAACCTATCTAAGATAGGACGGCTTGCGCCGTCCTATCTTAGGGTGCAATGTTTTGGCTGGTCGCTAGGTGGCGCTTCCATTGCGGTCGGCGTAGAATATGTAAATCACTAGATACGCCTATTCACGAACGTACGCCCGGCCGACGCAGTACATATACGCAGTTTACGCAACGCATATGCAGGCCTAAAGTTATTCCATCAAATAGATGGAATAGTAATGTTAAAGTATGGCCGCCGTTCCCGCGTCGAGATTCGAAAATTTTACATAGTTTGCGTAAGTCGTCCGTGAATAGGGATTTACGTCATTTACGTCCACGTCGAAATCAATAGGCCCGTGCGGCGGACTTAGCCGCAATGCACACTGGGAAATGTAGGCGCACGGCGCATGCGCAGTTAAAAGAAAAAACGTCAATCACGTTGTGTCAAGCCTCATTATCATAAAACACACCCCCTCAGCCGAATTTGAATTAGGCGCCCTTACGCCCGCCGGCTTTAGGCTACGCCGCCGTAACTTAGCAGGCAAGTACATTGTGAATCATGTACTTGCCTCGCTAACTTACGGCGGCGTAGCTTAAATGCCTTAAGCTACGCCGCCGCAAGTATGCGCTCGCCATCCTGAATCTAGCTATTAATTTCTTTGTAAGTGGGCAAACTTGCAACATATGCAGGGGATCAAATAATTATTTCCCCCACTGTATTGACATTAACCAAACATTCACTGCATGTGAATCTTCCAGGTAAAGGTTTAAAACGGGGGATTCAACACTAGTAAATGTTCGGTGAAAGTCGCATTCTCTGCTTTCTAAATATGCCCCTTGGAGTTTGTGAATCGACTACAAAATGATTTATTTCAAAAGATAGGTGCAAAAACATGACTGCTTGTATCAGCCAGGTGGACATGCTACTGTCTCGTGCGCACACCCCTGGTGCTGGCCTCATCCCAGAGAGCAGCTGATAGGCTGGGACAGTCCACCCGGTCATTTGATGTTTTCTTAGTTTTGTGCCAGCGGTTATGGCTGGTACACGCTATAAGAAAATTGGGCGAACGATTGTTCAGTTTTCCTCGATATTTCACAGCAAGTCGGAACCGAGGAAAGAAATAATTTCCGAAAAGTCTCATATGACAACTTTCTTTTTTTTTTTTTCTGTTGTTAATTTTTCTTGTAAGAAAATCGTCAGAAAACTGTACACATTAAACGAAAATCATTCGTTCTGTTCATGTACGAGAAACAATTTGGAGTTTGTCCCTTCAGACATTTTTATTTGCAAAGTATGAAAATCGAACGTTCGTGCCTTCTACGGAATTTCCCCCCCTTTTTTATATGTATGTATGTATGTATGTGTGTACCCTCCTTTAGGCTCCGTTTACACTTATAAATGGGGCCTCTGCAATAACATGTGGGAGACACAGCAGGGGTCCCCAACGCTCAGCTGCAGGTAAGCCTAGATTAAGGCCCCTTTCACACTGGGGTGGGAGGTGCACACTGATGGAGGGGGGGGTCTACACTGATAGATGGGGGTCTGTACTTGATGAGGGGATCTATACTACGGGAGGGAGATCTGTACTTAGTGAGGGGGATCTATACTACAGGAGCGGGTTCTGTACTTGGTAAGGGAGATCTATACTGCGGGAGGGGGGTCTGTATTTAGTGAGAGGGATCTGTACTGCGGGAGGGGGGTCTGTATTTAGTGAGAGGGATCTGTACTGCGGGAGGGGGGTCTGTATTTAGTGAGAGGGAGCTGTACTGCGGGAGGGGGGTCTGTACTTAGTGAGATGGATCTATACTGCGGTCTGTATTTAGTGAGAGGGATCTGTACTGCGGGAGGGGGGTCTGTATTTAGTGAGAGGGATCTGTACTGCGGGAGGGGGGTCTGTATTTAGTGAGAGGGATCTGTACTGCGGGAGGGGGGTCTGTATTTAGTGAGAGGGATCTGTACTGCGGGAGGGCGGTCTGTATTTAGTGAGAGGGATCTGTACTGCAGGAGGGGGGTCTGTACTTGGTGAGATGGGTCTGCACTGCGGGAGGGGGGTCTGTATTTAGTGAGAGGGATCTATACTGCTGGAGCAGATCTGTTTGGCATACTTTCTTTTGTTTGCATGTAATGCCGCGTTCACACGATCAGAATTTCCGACAACAAATGTTCGATGTGAGCTTGTTGTCGAAAATTCCGACCGTGTGTAGGCTCCATCGGACATTTGCTGTCGGAATTTCCGCCAACTAAAATTTGAGAGCTGGCTCTCAAATTTGTTGTCGAAAATTCCGATCGTGTGTACACAAATCCGACGCACAAAATTACACGCATGCTCTAAATCAAGCAGAAGAGCCTCACTGCCTATTGAACTTTTTCTCGGCTCGTCGTACGTGTTGTACGTTACCGCGTTCTTGACGTTCGGAATTTCCGACAACATTTGTGTGACCGTGTGTATGCAAGACAAGTTTGAGCCAACATCCGTTGGGGAAAAAAATCCACAGTTTTGTTGTCGGAATTTCCGATCGTCTGTACGAGGCATAAGTAAGCATTTGTTTATGTGAATTCAATAAAAATGTAATAATAGTAATGCATTAGGTGGCCGCGTCCTCCTGTGAGTTTTTTGCAGTGTAAAAATTCTGCTGGTTCGTTTTTTCTTTTATTTCGTTCTTTTCCTTTTTTCCTTTTCCCTTATTTTATTATAATATTTAAATGTTATAATTTTTTTTTGTTTATTTTTCATTTTACTTTTTTTTCAGCGATTTCCATCACTTTTATATTTTAGTGTTTTTTATGTTTTTTTCTTATGCATTTCATTAGAAAATTTGGTAATAGAAATATCAAATAATGGTGAAGGTTATTTTTTTTTTAAAGGTGAATGTAGGAAGCACAAATGTGGAATCATATAGGGTCCATACTGGCTTTGCGTTTCTGATTGGAGCTTTCTGGCAGGAAAAAACGCAAAACTCTCCTAAACTGTGTACAAAAACTCTCTATATGAGCGTTTTTTCTGCCAAGGGAACTGGATTTTTTTTAAGCCCAGTGTGCATGGATCCCAATCGACTAAAATTTAAGCAGTGTATGGTTCTGCCAGCACTTCTAGTTTGACAAAAGTTGGTTATTCAGTGGACCTTTGTAGAAGCAGACTGTTGGGAAAAAAAAAATCCGGCATTGTAATACTCTTGACATTCACAGTCATGACTAGGCATGATGGGAATTGTAGTTCCTGAACAACTGGAGGGCCGTAGTTTGGAGACCCCTGTCTTATAGCATCCCTGTTGTGTCTGACCATTTCTTGTAGCATGCCCATTGTCTCTGACAATCTCCTGTAGTAAGTCTGCAGTCTCTGACCATCTCTTATAGAATGCCTGTAGTCTCTGAGCATTTCTTGTTGCATACCCATTGTATCTGACCATCTCTTATAGCATGGCTGGAATCTCTTAACATCTCCTGTAGTGTGTCTCGTATCATGTCTGCATTCTCTGACCCCGTCTCGTATCATGTCTGCAGTCTCTGACCCCGTCTCGTATCATGTCTGCAGTCTCTGACCCCGTCTCGTATCATGTCTGCAGTCTCTGACCCCGTCTCGTATCATGTCTGCAGTCTCTGACCCCGTCTCGTATCATGTCTGCAGTCTCTGACCCCGTCTCGTATCATGTCTGCAGTCTCTGACCCCGTCTCGTATCATGTCTGCAGTCTCTGACCCCGTCTCGTATCATGTCTGCAGTCTCTGACCCCGTCTCGTATCATGTCTGCAGTCTCTGACCCCGTCTCGTATCATGTCTGCAGTCTCTGACCCCGTCTCGTATCATGTCTGCAGTCTCTGACCCCGTCTCGTATCATGTCTGCAGTCTCTGACCCCGTCTCGTATCATGTCTGCAGTCTCTGACCCCGTCTCGTATCATGTCTGCAGTCTCTGACCCCGTCTCGTATCATGTCTGCAGTCTCTGACCCCGTCTCGTATCATGTCTGCAGTCTCTGACCCCGTCTCGTATCATGTCTGCAGTCTCTGACCCCGTCTCGTATCATGTCTGCAGTCTCTGACCCCGTCTCGTATCATGTCTGCAGTCTCTGACCCCGTCTCGTATCATGTCTGCAGTCTCTGACCCCGTCTCGTATCATGTCTGCAGTCTCTGACCCCGTCTCGTATCATGTCTGCAGTCTCTGACCCCGTCTCGTATCATGTCTGCAGTCTCTGACCCCGTCTCGTATCATGTCTGCAGTCTCTGACCCCGTCTCGTATCATGTCTGCAGTCTCTGACCCCGTCTCGTATCATGTCTGCAGTCTCTGACCCCGTCTCGTATCATGTCTGCAGTCTCTGACCCCGTCTCGTATCATGTCTGCAGTCTCTGACCCCGTCTCGTATCATGTCTGCAGTCTCTGACCCCGTCTCGTATCATGTCTGCAGTCTCTGACCCCGTCTCGTATCATGTCTGCAGTCTCTGACCCCGTCTCGTATCATGTCTGCAGTCTCTGACCCCGTCTCGTATCATGTCTGCAGTCTCTGACCCCGTCTCGTATCATGTCTGCAGTCTCTGACCCCGTCTCGTATCATGTCTGCAGTCTCTGACCCCGTCTCGTATCATGTCTGCAGTCTCTGACCCCGTCTCGTATCATGTCTGCAGTCTCTGACCCCGTCTCGTATCATGTCTGCAGTCTCTGACCCCGTCTCGTATCATGTCTGCAGTCTCTGACCCCGTCTCGTATCATGTCTGCAGTCTCTGACCCCGTCTCGTATCATGTCTGCAGTCTCTGACCCCGTCTCGTATCATGTCTGCAGTCTCTGACCCCGTCTCATATCATGTCTGCAGTCTCTGACCATCTCTTGTAGGGAGCACCAAATGGAAATTGTGGTGCCAAAAACAAAAAATGAAGGATGCACTAGGCCGAAACGATACCGAAAATTAGTTTTTAAAAAATATTTATATTTTTATATACAATTGTATTACGATATATTTTCCTATATAATAAATTTAAATTCATATGATTTTATTATTGGCCATTATTGGCACCTTTTAGTGCAAGAAAAGCTTAAGAAATATACAGTCTGCAGTCTTGTATCATGTCCTCAATCTCTAACCATCTCTTGTGTCGTGTCTTCAGTCTCTAACCATCTCTTGTTTCATGTCTTCAGTCTCTAACCATCTCTTGTGTCGTGTCTTCAGTCTCTAACCATCTCTTGTTTCATGTCTTCAGTCTCTAACCATCTCTTGTGTCATGTCTTCAGTCTCTAACCATCTCTTGTGTCGTGTCTTCAGTCTCTAACCATCTCTTGTGTCGTGTCTTCAGTCTCTAACCATCTCTTGTTTCATGTCTTCAGTCTCTAACCATCTCTTGTTTCATGTCTTCAGTCTCTAACCATCTCTTGTGTCATGTCTTCAGTCTCTAACCATCTCTTGTGTCATGTCTTCAGTCTCTAACCATCTCTTGTGTCATGTCTTCAGTCTCTAACCATCTCTTGTGTCATGTCTTCAGTCTCTAACCATCTCTTGTTTCATGTCTTCAGTCTCTAACCATCTCTTGTTTCATGTCTTCAGTCTCTAACCATCTCTTGTTTCATGTCTTCAGTCTCTAACCATCTCCTGTAGCATGTCCTCAGTCTCTAACCATCTCTTGTTTCATGTCTTCAGTCTCTAACCATCTCTTGTTTCATGTCTTCAGTCTCGAACCATCTCTTGTTTCATGTCCTCAATCTCTAACCATCTCTTGTTTCATGTCTTCAGTCTCTAACCAACTCTTGTTTCATGTCTTCAGTCTCTAACCATCTACTGTGTCGTGTCCTCAGTCTCTAACCATCTCTTGTAGTATGCCCATAGTATGTCTGCAGTCTCTGACAGCTTTGCATGTGCTGAATCTTATGTGCTGCCCTCTGGTAATGTCGGGGGGCACACTTGAGGCCCCCGACATCAAGTAAATTGACCACCACTGCTTTAGATGCTGTTTTTAGTTTTTGGATAGCAGGCTCCTCGGATGGGTCTGCTTGCAGTATACATGAAACTTCATCTTGCACTATGCTGCCAGGTACTTAAAGCAGTTTGCCAAGTTCTAAAATGTAATCTAGGAATGTTTGTGAACAAGAAATGTCTCCTGTCAGCATTCATTGCCTGGACTTTACCCTCAGACCTGGCACTAGTCACTTCTATCACATGGATTTGCAGTGGCGTGTAGAAGACCTCATTGTGCTTGGAAAAAAAAATGCCTGGTATTCGCATTTGCATTTTTTTTGGGGGAGAATTTAAAGGGATACATTTTTTATTTTTTTAAATCTTTTCTTGCGCTAAAGGTGCCAATAATAGCCGACGCTCAGAGCTTTTTTTCCTCAGAAAATAGGTGCAGGAACTCAACCACGGCCTGTTCAGATTTCACGAACGGGGTCTTAACCACTTAACGCCCGCCGCACGACTATTTACGTCCGCAAAATGGCACGTACAGGCAGATGGGCGTATATATACGTCCTTGCCTTTCCGCGGGTCGGGGGTCCGATCGGGACCCCCTCCGCGGCGGGCGGCTTACCTCGGGGAGCGATCCGGGACGACGGTGCGGCCATTCGTTTATAGCCGCTCCGTCGCGACCGCTCCCCGGAGCTGAAGAACGGGGAGAGCCGTATGTAAACACGGCTTCCCCGTGCTTCACTATGGCGCTGCATCGATCGAGTGATCCCTTTTATAGGGGAGACACAATCGATGACGTCAGACCTACAGCCACACCCCCCTACTGTTGTAAACACACACTAGGTGAAGCCTAACTCGTACAGCGCCCCCTGTGGTTAACTCCCAAACTGCAACTGTCATTTTCACAATAAAGAATGCAATTTAAATGCATTTTTTGCTGTGAAAATGACAATGGTCCCAAAAATGTGTCAAAATTGTCCAAAGTGTCCGCCATAATGTCGCAGTCACGAAAAAAATCGCTGATCGCCGCCATTAGTAGTAAAAAAAATAAATGAAAAAAATGCAATAAAAATATCCCTTATTTTGTAAACGCTATAAATTTTGCGCAAACCAATTGATCAACGCTTATTGCGATTTTTTTTTTTTACCAAAAATAGGTAGAAGAATACGTATTGCCTAAACTGTGGGGAAAAAAAAACCGTATATATGTTTTTGGGGGATATTTATTACAGCAAAAAGTAAAAAATATTGCATTTTTTTAAAAATTGTCGCTCTATTTTTGTTTATAGCGCAAAAAATAAGAACCGCAGAGGTGATCAAATACCACCAAAAGAAAGCTCTATTTGTGGGGAAAAAAGGACGCCAATTTTGTTTGGGAGCCACGTCGGATGACCGCGCAATTGTCTGTTAAAGCGACGCAGTGCCGAATCGCAAAACCTGGCCTGGGCATTTAGCTGCCTAAAGGTCCGGGGCTTAAGTGGTTAAAGGGGCATTAAATACCAGAATTGCATTACATACAGAGTGCAGAGTTCAAGGGGTTGCAAAACTGTCACTTGTAAACACAGAAACCAGACTTCTGTGTTTACAGGTGATTGTGGTGAACAGGCACCAAAGGGTCTGAGCCAGAGGTGGTGGAACGGAGTTCCCCCAAGTTTCCCCTGAAAAAAAGTCCTGCCGATGCTAAATGCATATTCATTTAAATTCATGATATTAATTAAAAAGTTGAATATAATTTTATATATATATATATATATATATATATATATATATATATATATATATATATATATATATATATATATATATTCTTGCAAAACTATTTAACCACTTACCAGTTGGTGGATGGCACTAGGGTTGTACCGGTATCGGGACCGATACCGAGCATTTGCGCGAGTACTTGTACTCGCGCAAATGCTGCCGATGCCCTGTCCGATACTTGTCTATTGACAAGGGGGCGGAGAATGGGCAGGGGGGCGGAGAGCAGAGCCGTCCGCGGGTAATAAGCGGCTGTAATAAGTTCTTCCTGTCCTCTTTCATGTTGCGCTGTTCCCGGTGGCCCCTCCCCTTCTTTCCTTTACTCTCCTCGTATGCTTGTGACATCATTTGAGATGGACGAGAGGAGAGGAGGGGCCGCTGGGGAATAGCGCAACATGATAGAGGATAGTAAGGACTTATTACAGATGTGAGCCGTTTCTGCGCTACTCTGCATTTAAAGGAAACTGAAAGTGCCTAGTACCTTGATGTGCCCTGCTGTGCCCAGTACCCTGATGTGCACCATACCCTGTGCCCAGTACCCTGATGTGCCCTGTGACCTTCCGTGCCCAAGTACCCTGATGTGCCCAGTACTCTGATGTGCCCAGTCCCCAGTACCCTGATGTGCCCCATACCCTGTCCCCAGTAACCTGATGTGCACCATACCCTGTGCCCAGTACCCTGATGTGCCCTGTGACCTGCCGTGCCCAAGTACCCTGTTGAGTACTTATACTCGCGTAAATGCTGCCGATGCCCTGTCCAATACTTCTCTATTGAGAAGAGAGCGGCGGGCGGAGAGTGGGCGGGGGGTGGAGAGCAGGGTGGAGAGCAGAGCAGTCCTCAGTACCCCGCTGTGCCCTGTGCCCTGATGTGACATGCACGATTGCACGGCAGACTTCCTTCCTCACTTGTTAGGATTTACGATCCAATGCTTGTTGCTTGTCTTTCTGCTGGTCGTGGTCACCCTGGAATTTTGCTCCCTCTCTAATGTTTTCGCTATGTGACTGTAAAGGGGCATTCTTCCCACTGACCACCAATGTAAGAGACATCCTTCCCACTGACCACCAATGTAAGAGACATCCTTCCCACTGACCACCAATGTACGAGACATCCTTCCCACTGACCACCAATGTACGAGACATTCTTAAGTTTGAAAACTGTCACATGACATTAAAAAAATGTATCGAGTACATGGGAAAAAAAAATATCGGTACTTGTACTCGGTCCTAAAAAAATCGTATCGGGACAACCCTAGGTGACACCAGTTTTTTCTGCACCAGGTGACACCAACTTATATAGCGCCGTCAATTTACACAGCGCTTTACATATACATTGTACATTCACATCGGTCACTACCCTCAAAGAACTTACAATCTAAGGTCCCTAACTCGCTTTCATATATTAGGGACAATTTTTTTTTAGATGGAAGCCAATTATCAGCATATCTTTGGAGCGTTGGAGGAAACCGGAGTACCCGGAGGAAACCCACGCAGGCACAGGGAGAACATGCAAACTCCAGGCAGGTAGTGTCGTGGTCGGGATTCGAACCAGCGACACTTTTTAATGCTAGGCGAGAGTGCCGCCCACTACACCACTGTGATTCAGAGGCGATTCAGTTCGCATGTGCAGCACTATATAAGTCTTTCACTGACTGTGCGGCCCGATGCTCTCTGGTGTATATATGATGTGTTTAGATGCTCTCTGGTGTATATATGATGTGTTTAGATGCTCTCTGGTGTATATATGATGTGTTTAGATGCTCTCTGGTGTATATATGATGTGTTTAGATGCTCTCTGGTGTATATATGATGTGTTTAGATGCTCTCTGGTGTATATATGATGTGTTTAGATGCTCTCTGGTGTATATATGATGTGTTTAGATGCTCTCTGGTGTATATATGATGTGTTTAGATGCTCTCTGGTGTATTTTTTTATGCATTTAGATGCACTCTGGTGTGTTTTTGATGCGTTCATTCTGTATTCCACCGCTAATATATACTCAGCATTGACCTTGTATAGTGCTTTTCCCTCTGGGGACTCCAAGTACTTGGAGATGGCGTTGGCCGGGATTCGAACCCGGGTCAGCTGCTGGGAAGGCAGCTATGCTCACCACTGCACCACCAACGCAAGGTAGCATGTCTTTGTAGCGTGGGAGGAAACCGGAGTATCCAGAGGAAACCCACGCAAACACAGGGAGAACATGCAGATAGTGTCCCGGTCAGGATTTGAACAAAGGACCCCCGTGCTGCAAGGCTAACCACTAAGCCTCTTTGCTGCCCATAAACAGCCTCTGTTCTCTAAGGCCCACCCCCGCAGAGCAGGGTACATAAGTTCACATGTCCACTCAAAGCGCCTACAGAAAAAATCCAAACGTAACCTAAACGACTGGGGTGCAGCGGTTGTATCCAATGTGACATCTGTGTGGGTGCCGGTGTACGGCCCTGAACGCACCCAGGGTGTGTCCACAAAACGGCACCTGCATGGATGTCCTTTTTGGGGTAAACGCAGCTCCCACACAGGGTACAGATTCATACACATCATGTGAGTGAGGCCTTGGACTTCTCCATGAAGGACCTCACTGGTGGGAAGAGTTCTCATTTCCCCAGCAGAGAAAGCCTAAAGAAAGCTGGAAAGACTCCTCCCACCTCCTGAAGACAAGAAGAGTTCCAACCTCCCCTCATAGCTGGTGCAACACACGCCTAAAAAACATACTGGCCTCCAACCTCCCCTTATAGCCAGTCCAACACACGCCTGAAAAACATACTGGCCTCCAACCTCCCCTTATAGCCAGTCCAACACACGCCTGAAAAACATACTGGCCTCCAACCTCCCCTTATAGCCAGTCCAACACACGCCTGAAAAACATACTGGCCTCCAACCTCCCCTTATAGCCAGTCCAACACACGCCTGAAAAACATACTGGCCTCCAACCTCCCCTTATAGCCAGTCCAACACACGCCTGAAAAACATACTGGCCTCCAACCTCCCCTTATAGCCAGTCCAACACACGCCTGAAAAACATACTGGCCTCCAACCTCCCCTTATAGCCAGTCCAACACACGCCTGAAAAACATACTGGCCTCCAACCTCCCCTTATAGCCAGTCCAACACACGCCTGAAAAACATACTGGCCTCCAACCTCCCCTTATAGCCAGTCCAACACACGCCTGAAAAACATACTGGCCTCCAACCTCCCCTTATAGCCAGTCCAACACACGCCTGAAAAACATACTGGCCTCCAACCTCCCCTTATAGCCAGTCCAACACACGCCTGAAAAACATACTGGCCTCCAACCTCCCCTTATAGCCAGTCCAACACACGCCTGAAAAACATACTGGCCTCCAACCTCCCCTTATAGCCAGTCCAACACATGCCTGAAAAACATACTGGCCTCCAACCTCCCCTTATAGCCAGTCCAACACACGCCTGAAAAACATACTGGCCTCCAACCTCCCCTTATAGCCAGTCCAACACACGCCTGAAAAACATACTGGCCTCCAACCTCCCCTTATAGCCAGTCCAACACACGCTTGAAAAACATACTGGCCTCCAACCTCCCCTTATAGCCAGTCCAACACACGCCTGAAAATAACTATTTTTTTTTTATTTTTTTTATTATTATTATTTTTTTTATTTTTTTTTTATCTGGTTTCAACCCCCCTGACAATCTCCAATGTAGAGTTTGAGGATTCTTTTATTAAACAAGTGGAAGTCGCACTCTGGTGGCGTCTCTTTGTGGAAGTCGCACTCTGGTGGCGTCTCTTTGTGGAAGTCGCACTCTGGTGGCGTCTCTTTGTGGAAGTCGCACTCTGGTGGCGTCTCTTTGTGGAAGTCGCACTCTGGTGGCGTCTTTGTGGAAGTCGCACTCTGGTGGCGTCTTTGTGGAAGTCGCACTCTGGTGGCGTCTTTGTGGAAGTCGCACTCTGGTGGCGTCTCTTTGTGGAAGTCGCACTCTGGTGGCGTCTCTTTGTGGAAGTCGCACTCTGGTGGCGTCTCTTTGTGGAAGTCGCACTCTGGTGGCGTCTCTTTGTGGAAGTCGCACTCTGGTGGCGTCTCTTTGTGGAAGTCGCACTCTGGTGGCGTCTCTTTGTGGAAGTCGCACTCTGGTGGCGTCTCTTTGTGGAAGTCGCACTCTGGTTGCGTCTCTTTGTGGAAGTCGCACTCTGGTTGCGTTTTTTTTTTGTGGAAGTCGCACTCTGGTTGCGTTTTTTTTTGTGGAAGTCGCACTCTGGTTGCGTTTTTTTTTGTGGAAGTCGCACTCTGGTTGCGTCTCTTTGTGGAAGTCGCACTCTGGTTGCGTTTTTTTTTGTGGAAGTCGCACTCTGGTTGCGTCTCTTTGTGGAAGTCGCACTCTGGTTGCGTTTTTTTTTGTGGAAGTCGCACTCTGGTTGCGTTTTTTTTTGTGGAAGTCGCACTCTGGTTGCGTCTCTTTGTGGAAGTCGCACTCTGGTTGCGTCTCTTTGTGGAAGTCGCACTCTGGTTGCGTCTCTTTGTGGAAGTCGCACTCTGGTTGCGTCTCTTTGTGGAAGTCGCACTCTGGTTGCGTCTCTTTGTGGAAGTCGCACTCTGGTTGCGTCTCTTTGTGAAAGTCGCACTCTGGTTGCGTCTCTTTGTGGAAGTCGCACTCTGGTTGCGTCTCTTTGTGGAAGTCGCACTCTGGTTGCGTCTCTTTGTGGAAGTCGCACTCTGGTTGCGTCTCTTTGTGAAAGTCGCACTCTGGTTGCGTCTCTTTGTGGAAGTCGCACTCTGGTTGCGTCTCTTTGTGGAAGTCGCACTCTGGTTGCGTCTCTTTGTGGAAGTCGCACTCTGGTTGCGTTTTTTTTTGTGGAAGTCGCACTCTGGTTGCGTTTTTTTTTGTGGAAGTCGCACTCTGGTTGCGTCTCTTTGTGGAAGTCGCACTCTGGTTGCGTTTTTTTTTTGTGGAAGTCGCACTCTGGTTGCGTCTCTTTGTGGAAGTCGCACTCTGGTTGCGTTTTTTTTTTGTGGAAGTCGCACTCTGGTTGCGTTTTTTTTTGTGGAAGTCGCACTCTGGTTGCGTTTTTTTTTGTGGAAGTCGCACTCTGGTTGCGTCTCTTTGTGGAAGTCGCACTCTGGTTGCGTTTTTTTTTTGTGGAAGTCGCACTCTGGTTGCGTCTCTTTGTGGAAGTCGCACTCTGGTTGCGTTTTTTTTTTGTGGAAGTCGCACTCTGGTTGCGTCTCTTTGTGGAAGTCGCACTCTGGTTGCGTCTCTTTGTGGAAGTCGCACTCTGGTTGCGTCTCTTTGTGGAAGTCGCACTCTGGTTGCGTCTCTTTGTGGAAGTCGCACTCTGGTTGCGTCTCTTTGTGGAAGTCGCACTCTGGTTGCGTCTCTTTGTGGAAGTCGCACTCTGGTTGCGTCTCTTTGTGGAAGTCGCACTCTGGTTGCGTCTCTTTGTGGAAGTCGCACTCTGGTTGCGTCTCTTTGTGGAAGTCGCACTCTGGTTGCGTCTCTTTGTGAAAGTCGCACTCTGGTTGCGTCTCTTTGTGGAAGTCGCACTCTGGTTGCGTCTCTTTGTGGAAGTCGCACTCTGGTTGCGTCTCTTTGTGGAAGTCGCACTCTGGTTGCGTCTCTTTGTGGAAGTCGCACTCTGGTTGCGTCTCTTTGTGGAAGTCGCACTCTGGTTGCGTCTCTTTGTGGAAGTCGCACTCTGGTTGCGTTTTTTTTTGTGGAAGTCGCACTCTGGTTGCGTTTTTTTTTTGTGGAAGTCGCACTCTGGTTGCGTCTCTTTGTGGAAGTCGCACTCTGGTTGCGTTTTTTTTTTTGTGGAAGTCGCACTCTGGTTGCGTCTCTTTGTGGAAGTCGCACTCTGGTTGCGTTTTTTTTTGTGGAAGTCGCACTCTGGTTGCGTCTCTTTGTGGAAGTCGCACTCTGGTTGCGTTTTTTTTTTTGTGGAAGTCGCACTCTGGTTGCGTCTCTTTGTGGAAGTCGCACTCTGGTTGCGTTTTTTTTTTTGTGGAAGTCGCACTCTGGTTGCGTCTCTTTGTGGAAGTCGCACTCTGGTTGCGTCTCTTTGTGGAAGTCGCACTCTGGTTGCGTCTCTTTGTGGAAGTCGCACTCTGGTTGCGTCTCTTTGTGGAAGTCGCACTCTGGTTGCGTCTCTTTGTGGAAGTCGCACTCTGGTTGCGTCTCTTTGTGGAAGTCGCACTCTGGTTGCGTCTCTTTGTGAAAGTCGCACTCTGGTTGCGTCTCTTTGTGGAAGTCGCACTCTGGTTGCGTCTCTTTGTGGAAGTCGCACTCTGGTTGCGTTTTTTTTTGTGGAAGTCGCACTCTGGTTGCGTTTTTTTTTGTGGAAGTCGCACTCTGGTTGCGTCTCTTTGTGGAAGTCGCACTCTGGTTGCGGTTTTTTTTTGTGGAAGTCGCACTCTGGTTGCGTCTCTTTGTGGAAGTCGCACTCTGGTTGCGTTTTTTTTTTGTGGAAGTCGCACTCTGGTTGCGTTTTTTTTTTTGTGGAAGTCGCACTCTGGTTGCGTCTCTTTGTGGAAGTCGCACTCTGGTTGCGTTTTTTTTTTTTTGTGGAAGTCGCACTCTGGTTGCGTCTCTTTGTGGAAGTCGCACTCTGGTTGCGTTTTTTTTTTGTGGAAGTCGCACTCTGGTTGCGTCTCTTTGTGGAAGTCGCACTCTGGTTGCGTCTCTTTGTGGAAGTCGCACTCTGGTTGCGTCTCTTTGTGGAAGTCGCACTCTGGTTGCGTCTCTTTGTGGAAGTCGCACTCTGGTTGCGTCTCTTTGTGAAAGTCGCACTCTGGTTGCGTCTCTTTGTGGAAGTCGCACTCTGGTTGCGTCTCTTTGTGGAAGTCGCACTCTGGTTGCGTCTCTTTGTGGAAGTCGCACTCTGGTTGCGTCTCTTTGTGGAAGTCGCACTCTGGTTGCGTTTTTTTTTGTGGAAGTCGCACTCTGGTTGCGTTTTTTTTTGTGGAAGTCGCACTCTGGTTGCGTTTTTTTTTGTGGAAGTCGCACTCTGGTTGCGTCTCTTTGTGGAAGTCGCACTCTGGTTGCGTCTCTTTGTGGAAGTCGCACTCTGGTGGCGTCTCTTTGTGGAAGTCGCACTCTGGTTGCGTCTCTTTGTGGAAGTCGCACTCTGGTTGCGTCTCTTTGTGGAAGTCGCACTCTGGTGGCGTCTCTTTGTGGAAGTCGCACTCTGGTGGCGTCTCTTTGTGGAAGTCGCACTCTGGTTGCGTCTCCTTGTGGAAGTCGCACTCTGGTTGCGTCTCTTTGTGGAAGTCGCACTCTGGTGGCGTCTCTTTGTGGAAGTCGCACTCTGGTGGCGTCTCTTTGTGGAAGTCGCACTCTGGTTGCGTCTCTTTGTGGAAGTCGCACTCTGGTGGCGTCTCTTTGTGGAAGTCGCACTCTGGTGGCGTCTCTTTGTGGAAGTCGCACTCTGGTGGCGTCTCTTTGTGGAAGTCGCACTCTGGTGGCGTCTCTTTGTGGAAGTCGCACTCTGGTGGCGTCTCTTTGTGGAAGTCGCACTCTGGTGGCGTCTCTTTGTGGAAGTCGCACTCTGGTGGCGTCTCTTTGTGGAAGTCGCACTCTGGTGGCGTCTCTTTGTGGAAGTCGCACTCTGGTTGCGTCTCTTTGAGGAAGTCGCACTCTGGTGGCGTCTCTTTGTGGAAGTCGCACTCTGGTGGCGTCTTTGTGGAAGTCGCACTCTGGTGGCGTCTCTTTGTGGAAGTCGCACTCTGGGGGACTGGCCTCGCCTGGGGGGCACTCATACTGTCTTTTTTATTTTTTCTATTTTTGTTTCTTTTTCCGGTTCTTTTTCCTTTGTCCGGTTCTGTGATGATCGAGGGTTCTTCCGGTGGAGTCACCTTGTGGAAGTCGAACCCTGGAGCGGCCCCGTCCGGGGCGCACTCTGTAGGAGCGGCCCCGTCCGGGGCGCACTCTCTATTGTAGCGGCCCCGTCCGGGGCGCACTCTCTATTGTAGCGTCCCAGTCCGGGGCGCACTCTGTTGTAGCGTCCCAGTCCGGGGCGCACTCTGTTGTAGCGTCCCAGTCCGGGGCGCACTCTGTAGGAGCGTCCCAGTCCGGGGCGCACTCAGTAGGAGCGTCCCAGTCCGGGGCGCACTCTGTAGGAGCGTCCCCGTCCGGGGCGCACTCTGTAGGAGCGTCCCCGTCCGGGGCGCACTCTGTAGGAGCGTCCCCGTCCGGGGCGCACTCTGTAGGAGCGACCCCGTCCGGGGCGCACTCTGTAGGAGCGACCCCGTCCGGGGCGCACTCTGTAGGAGCGACCCCGTCCGGGGCGCACTCTGTAGGAGCGTCCCCGTCCGGGGCGCACTCTGTAGGAGCGTCCCCGTCCGGGGCGCACTCTGTAGGAGCGTCCCCGTCCGGGGCGCACTCTGTAGGAGCGTCCCCGTCCGGGGCGCACTCTGTAGGAGCGTCCCCGTCCGGGGCGCACTCTGTAGGAGCGTCCCCGTCCGGGGCGCACTCTGTAGGAGCGTCCCCGTCCGGGGCGCACTCTGTAGGAGCGTCCCCGTCCGGGGCGCACTCTGTAGGAGCGTCCCCGTCCGGGGCGCACTCTGTAGGAGCGTCCCCGTCCGGGGCGCACTCTGTAGGAGCGTCCCCTTCGGGGGCGCACTCTGTAGGAGCGTCCCAGTCCGGGGCGCACTCTGTAGGAGCGTCCCAGTCCGGGGCGCACTCTGTAGGAGCTTCCCCGTCGGGGGCGCACTCTGTAGGAGCTTCCCCGTCGGGGGCGCACTCTGTAGGAGCTTCCCCGTCGGGGGCGCACTCTGTAGGAGCTTCCCCGTCGGGGGCGCACTCTGTAGGAGCGACCCCGTCCGGGGGGCACTCTGTAGGAGCGACCCCGTCCGGGGGGCACTCTGTAGGAGCGACCCCGTCCGGGGGGCACTCTTTTGGAGCGGCCCCGTCCGGGGCGCACTCTGTTGGAGCGGCCCCGTCCGGGGCGCACTCTGTTGGAGCGGCCCCGTCCGGGGCGCACTCTGTTGGATCGGCCCCGTCCGGGCGCACTCTGTAGGAGCGGCCCCGTCGGGGGCGCACTCTGTAGGAGCGGCCCCGTGGGGGGCGCACTCTGTTGGAGCGGCCCCGTGGGGGGCGCACTCTGTAGGAGCGGCCCCGTCGGGGGCGCACTCTGTAGGAGCGGCCCCGTCGAGGGCGCACTCTGTAGGAGCGGCCCCGTCGGGGGCGCACTCTGTAGGAGCGGCCCCGTGGGGGGCGCACTCTGTAGGAGCGGCCCCGTGGGGGGCGCACTCTGTTGGAGCGGCCCCGTGGGGGGCGCACTCTGTTGGAGCGGCCCCGTGGGGGGCGCACTCTGTTGGAGCGGCCCCGTGGGGGGCGCACTCTGTTGGAGCGGCCCCGTCCGGGGCGCACTCTGTAGGAGCGGCCCCTTGGTGGGCGCACTCTGTAGGAGCGGCCCCTTGGTGGGCGCCCTCCGTTGGAGCGGCCATGTCTGTGGCGCACTCTGTAGGAGCGGCCCCGTCGGGGGCGCACTCTGTTGGAGCGGCCATGTCTGTGGCGCACTCTGTAGGAGCGGCCCCGTCGGGGGCGCACTCTGTAGGAGCGGCCCCGTCGGGGGCGCACTCTGTAGGAGCGGCCCCGTCGGGGGCGCACTCTGTAGGAGCGGCCCCGTCGGGGGCGCACTCTGTAGGAGCGGCCCCGTCGGGGGCGCACTCTGTAGGAGCGACCCCGTCGGGGGCGCACTCTGTAGGAGCGGCCCCGTCGGGGGCGCACTCTGTTGGAGCGGCCCCGTCCGGGGCGCACTCTGTTGGAGCGGCCCCGTCCGGGGCGCACTCTGTAGGAGCGGCCCCGTCGGGGGCGCACTCTGTTGGAGCGGCCATGTCTGTGGCGCACTCTGTAGGAGCGGCCCCGTCGGGGGCGCACTCTGTAGGAGCGGCCCCGTCGGGGGCGCACTCTGTAGGAGCGGCCCCGTCGGGGGCGCACTCTGTAGGAGCGGCCCCGTCGGGGGCGCACTCTGTTGGAGCGGCCATGTCTGTGGCGCACTCTGTAGGAGCGGCCCCGTCGGGGGCGCACTCTGTAGGAGCGGCCCCGTCGGGGGCGCACTCTGTAGGAGCGGCCATGTCTGTGGCGCACTCTGTTGGAGCGGCCCCGTCCGGGGCGCACTCTGTAGGAGCGGCCCCGTCCGGGGCGCACTCTGTTGGAGCGGCCCCGTCCGGGGCGCACTCTGTTGGAGCGGCCCCGTCCGGGGCGCACTCTGTAGGAGCGGCCCCGTCCGGGGCGCACTCTGTTGGAGCGGCCCCGTCCGGGGCGCACTCTGTAGGAGCGGCCCCGTCGGGGGCGCACTCTGTTGGAGCGGCCATGTCTGTGGCGCACTCTGTAGGAGCGGCCCCGTCGGGGGCGCACTCTGTAGGAGCGGCCCCGTCGGGGGCGCACTCTGTAGGAGCGGCCCCGTCGGGGGCGCACTCTGTTGGAGCGGCCATGTCTGTGGCGCACTCTGTAGGAGCGGCCCCGTCGGGGGCGCACTCTGTAGGAGCGGCCCCGTCGGGGGCGCACTCTGTAGGAGCGGCCCCGTCGGGGGCGCACTCTGTAGGAGCGGCCATGTCTGTGGCGCACTCTGTTGGAGCGGCCCCGTCGGGGGCGCACTCTGTAGGAGCGGCCCCGTCCGGGGCGCACTCTGTTGGAGCGGCCCCGTCCGGGGCGCACTCTGTTGGAGCGGCCCCGTCCGGGGCGCACTCTGTAGGAGCGGCCCCGTCCGGGGCGCACTCTGTTGGAGCGGCCCCGTCGGGGGCGCACTCTGTAGGAGCGGCCCCGTCGGGGGCGCACTCTGTAGGAGCGGCCCCGTCGGGGGCGCACTCTGTAGGAGCGGCCATGTCTGTGGCGCACTCTGTAGGAGCGGCCCCGTCGGGGGCGCACTCTGTTGGAGCGGCCCCGTCCGGGGCGCACTCTGTTGGAGCGGCCCCGTCCGGGGCGCACTCTGTTGGAGCGGCCATGTCTGTGGCGCACTCTGTAGGAGCGGCCCCGTCGGGGGCGCACTCTGTTGGAGCGGCCCCGTCCGGGGCTGTCTCCGTGTGAACGGCCATGTCTGGGGCTGTCTCCGTGTGAACGTCACATGCTGGTTGAGCCTCAATGTAGCTTTCACATTCTGTCTCGCTCACTGGAGCAGACCTGCCTTGTGGGCTGTCTCTGTAGTTAGTAACGCGTACATCTGCAATTAAAAGGAAGAATGAGATTTAGCACCTTCACCTACATTTCTTATATTTTTTTATACAACATCAAATTATAGAGAGAAAAGTTCAAAATTCCAAAATGACTAATGTTGGCCTTCATATAAAATTCTGGTTGCCTGGCACTAAAATGAATGGAGTCAGAAAGGGGACTGGTTCTTCACTGGTTCATGCCCGGCCTCTTTTATTGTCATCCCTCGAATTGTTGCGGTGGATTGATATAAAAGAGGCCGGGACCTGGAACCGCTGCATTGCAGATTACTCCGCCACACCTCAAAGTGGAAAAAAATAGTCCCCTGCACGTTTTGGAACGATTGCCATGCGATTCTGTCATGTGACAAGATCTTGCCGGAATAATCCGAATGCTTGCTTCACATTTTCCCGTGATTTAGAATTGCAGGCAGAATCCTATCACTTCTGCCGGCCATTCCAAATCGCCAATTGTGGGCGGGGTCTAAGGCAGAATTCCAGGCAAATGATGAAATAGTTACTGTCTGTGGGAGCCCTGCAGCAACTTACTGAGGCCCCATTTGTTCAGGGGGGGGGGGGGGCATAAAGGGTCTATTTATTGCCTGTGGGGTGCATACAAAGTGATCTTCTGCACGCAGTTCCCCATAATTAAATGTAAGCTTTGGCCTCTTCTATATTAACCAATCGGTGACAGGCTTGAATAGTAATTGTTGGGAAATCCAGCACTTTAGATTACGCCACCTGCACCCTAAAGACAGTAAATAATCCCAGCCTGTAATAAGGGGAGTGCAAAGCTTGTTTAAACAACAAATTGGTTGGCAGCTGTCAGTTGGTGGAATTGGCTCCCTGTATACGGCGCCAAGAATTTCTGTTTGCTGTTTGTTGTCCTGTAAACAGCAATCTGATGATTTTTAAAGCAATGTCCATTGTCCTTGTCCATGGTAGAATATATATATAATTTTTTTAGGGGTCCGGAGGCCCACAGGGCTCCATATGGCAACTCCCGTTTTTTTATTAATTTTTTTATAAAAAAACATATATTTTTATTTTATTTTTTATTATAGGGACAATTTTTTTTATTTTTTTTTAGGTCTGGAGGTCCCCAGGGGCCCGAAGGCCCCCAGGGCCCCGGATGGCAACCCCCTCCTTTTTTTTTATTTATTTTTTATAAAAAAAAAATAAAAATTCTAATATATTTTTATTTTATTTTTTATTAAAGGGCCATTTTTTTTTTAGGGGTATGGGGGGCCCGGAGATCCCCAGGGCCCCGGATGACAACCCCCCCTTTTTGTATTAAAAAAAAATATTTTTTTATTTATTTTATATATATATATATATATATATATATATATATATATATATATATATATATATATATATATATATAATATTATTATTATTATTATTATTATTATTATTAAAGGGGCCAGAGGTCCCCAGGGCCCCGGATGGCAACCCCCCGTTTTTTTTTATAAAAAAATACATTTTTTTTTTATATATTTTTTTTTTTCATTTTCATTTATATTTATATATATATATATATATATATATATATATATATATATATATATATATATATATATATATATATATATATATATATTTATTATTATTATTATTTTTATTAAAGGAATCAGAGGTCCCCAGGGCCCCATGTGGAAAATATAATAATAATAATATATATATATGTATATATTATTATTATTATTAAAGGGCCCAGAGATCCCCAGGGCCCCGGATGGCAACCCCCCCCTTTTTTCTTTTTTTATAAAAAAAATACATTTTTTTTTTTTTATATTTTATTTCTTTTTTTTTCATTTTTTTATATATATATATATATATATATATATATATATATATATATATATATATATATATATATATATATATATATATATATATATATATATATATAGATATATATTTTTTTTTATTTTATTAAAGGGCTCAGAGGGCCCCATGTGGAAAATCCCCTTTTTTTTTGTTTTTTATAAATGTTTATTTTTTTATTTTTGTTATATATATATATATATATCAGCATATACCATGGTCGGGTATTCCTTTAAAGTCCCATTCAACTCTATGGGAAATACATGTTACTTCATAACTTCCAAACGGCTGTAGATATTTCGATAACACTTGGTCACATGTTACTTATATGTCCACTTAAACTATAGGATAGTTAATTTATCCCTTAACTACCCCCATTTGTGAGGGTCGGGGTTTTTGTTTAAAGTCCCATGCAAATCAATGGGAAATGTATGTTCCCACATAACTTCTGTACGCCTGGAGATATTTCAATAACACCTGGTACACATATTACTTATATGCCAAATAAAAATGTATGACAGTTAAATTAACCCTTACCTACACCCTTATATAAAAGATGGGTATATTTATATTACTATGATTTTCCTCCCCAAAAGGTTAAGATAGGAAGACCGGGCAACGCCGGGTATTCAGCTAATATATATATATATATCATTTGTTTTATTATTAAAGGGCCCCGGATGGCTACCCCCCTTTTTTATATTTTTCTTTATTTCTTTTTTTTGTAAAGGGCCCCCCCGCTTCTCAATTCGCAGCAGACCCCCCCCCCCCCCCCCCCCCCCCAAGGTGCCTTTGATCTGAGTGTAGGTGACTTCTTGTATCGATCACTATCCATAGTACTTACAAATCTCGGTGTCTGTGTCCGGGTGATGTCCATTGGCTTTACAGCCGGATCCGAAACATCTAACAACGGCTCTGAGGCAGCCGCGTACAACCGCTCGGGTCTTCTTCATTTTGGAGGGCTTTTTGGGGGTACCTGCAGGCTGGTCACTGATACCTCTTTCCATAGCTGCCCTTCCTTGGCTAGATTTCTCTTCGGTGTTTTTCAGAGAAGAAAGCTGATTACATTTAAGTTGGTTCATTATTAAGAATAAAGAAACGCACTTTAAATGTAAAAATAGAAGTCGCAATGAAATCCAATCGAATGAATTAAAATCCGATGAAATCGCTAGTAATCTCAGGAGAGATTAAAAACACGTCTTCACTGGTCAGTGAACACTCGGCTTCTGATGCTTTCCCTCTCTCCCCTCTCTGCACCTCCTTATAAAGGCTCTGCTGCTATGACATCACAGCATCTGAGTATGTGTGTGTTTTTTTTTTTAAATCTCAACTGCCAATTTTTCTTAAAGGAGCCTCGTCCTTGTTTGTGAATTCAGCCTGTAGGCTCAGTATACGGCTCCTTTAAGAACATGTTGTTATTAGTGGGAATGCTAAACCGCTATTCTTATTTTTATTTCCGGAAGTTTCCGGAACTTCTGCATACTTTCAGCTATTAAGACCATTCAACTTTTAAAATGTTCAGCTCTTTCAGCTAATGATGGGACTTCTTCAACTTTTTTTGTACTATTTATACTATTTATAAATATTACGCTTTTAGACACTTTTTTTTTTAACATTGAAGTCAATGAGAACATGCTTTTTACCCCTTAAAGCGGGAGTTCACCCATTTTTTTTTTTTTTTTTTTTACCTTTTCCCCTTAGATTCCTGCTCGTTTTGTCTAGGGGAATCGGCTAGTTGTTTTAAAATATGATCCGTACTTACCCGTTTTCGAGATGCATCTTCTCCGCCGCTTCCGGGTATGGGTCTTCGGGAGCGGGCGTTCCTTCTTGATTGACAGTCTTCCGAGAGGCTTCCGACGGTCGCATCCATCGCGTCACTAGTAGCCGAAAAAAGCCGAACGTCGGTGCGGCTCTATACTGCGCCTGCGCACCGACGTTCGGCTTCTTTCGGAAAATCGTGACGCGATGGATGCGACCGTCGGAAGACTGTCAATCAAAATAGGAACGCCCAGTCCCGCAGCCCATACCCGGAAGCGACGGAGAAGATGCATCTCGTAAACCGTAAGTACGGCTCATATTTTAAAACAAATAGCCGATTCCCCTAGACAAAACGATCAGGAATCTAACGGGGAAAAGGTCATATATACGGGTGAACCTCCGCTTTAAAAGCTTCTCTGCTACCAAAAGTTTCAGCTCCTTCATACTTTCACCTACAGACACCAAACAAACTTTAAAACGTTCACAAGATATTTAGCTATCCGGCTATGACTTTTCAGTTTGATATCTTTTACAGTTTTTGTGAAAAAGCGGTTCAAGTTTAGTAATTTTTTTCAGAAAATGTTATCGATTATAATGTGCTTCTATGGGGCTGATTTAGGCTGCATTCAGACTATAACGTACTGAATCGCGGCGTTTTGTCCCGCGAATTGCGGCGGCAAATAGCGGCGTTTTGTACCGCGATTCGCGGCGATTGTGAATGCAGCCTGTGACCCCCTCTATGGAGATGGTTCACATCTCCTAGCCGAACGCCGAAAGACGCCTGAAAAAAAGGTCCGGGACCTTTTTTCAGGCGTCCGGCGTGGAGATGTGAACCATCTCTATAGAGGGCAATGCTAAAGCATCCCTCTGGCGTGTCGGGGCGGCAGCGGCGTTCACACTACAGGCGTATATACGCCTAGGTGTGAACGGGGCCTTAGAGTGGATGATGACATCATTAGAGCACGGAGCGTTAAAAATAAAAAAATGATCTTTATAAAGGGGGAACAAATTGCTCTCACGCCCACAAGATCTACTTGTCATACACAATTTATATATCAAAACGTAGGTATTTTTGTCTGGTTTCAGGCAATGTGCTCAGTTTTGTGATACGCATTTTACTTTTGGTTCTAAATGACAAAAGTTCCAAATTCTCTTCCATTGACTGTCATGTAAAAAAAATCTATAAATCTTCCAGCAAAACGCACACAGAACCTCTTTTTTAAATCGCTGCCATGCCCACATTTTTAAGATTATCAACATAAATTGTATACCGATACGTTCACAAAGGCTTTGTGTTTCTAACGTTGAAGTCGCTGTTTCGATAGCATTTATGGTTGTGGATTTATTAAGGTTTGTTTGATGGGTTCTCTCAGTCATTTGGTGTGTGGATTAAAGCGTTTGTAAAGGTCTTTTTTCCCCCCTAAATAGCTTCCTTTACCTCAGTGCAGTCCTCCTCCCTTACCTCATGTGGAGAAAACCTCTTGGGGGGGGGGAGGGGCGACCAGGCAAGTCAGGACACTCTCTCTATATTGCAGATAGAGAAAGGAGCTGTGTGTTATTAGGCATCCTGCTCGCCCCCTCCCCCCTCAAGAGGCTTTCTCTACACCAGGGAAAAAGCCTTGCATTACTGTTTGTAGTTACAGACAGAAGATCAGGGACGAGGTGGGGGGAGCTGAAGGTTTGAGGGGAAAAAAACCTGTTTGGAGGGTAGGGGAGGAACTCTATCTTGTACCCTGAGGAAACTACTTCGCAAACCCACCGGTCAGAAAGTAGCGAAGACCACCGAGCCGCGAATATGCGATGGCGACCCCCTACCCTTGTGTCTGGCGGGGGAAAACCTTCAGTCTGGACTAGTGGTGCAACAGATACCGTATTTTCCGGCGTATAAGACGACTTTCTGGATGCAAAAAAATGCATCCAAAGTCGGGGGTCGTCTTATACGCCGGGTACGGTCTCGGTACTCACTTTTTTTTCCCCAGCGGTGACAGTCTCCATACGGCGAGCGCGAGCGCGAGCGTGAATGATTTCAAAGCCGCGCCTTCTCTTCAGAGTGTTCTGTGATGGGAGGAACAAAAATCTTCACAGCAGCGCCTCTGTTCTGTGTTCCTCCTATCACAGATGCCTTCTCATCCTCGGACGAGATGAGAAGACGTCCGTGATAGGCGAAAACAGAACAGAGGCGCTGCTGGGAAGATTTGTGTGCCGCCTATCACAAAACACTCTGAAGAGAAGGCGTGGCTTTGAAATCATTCACGCTCGCAGCATGGGGGACTGTCACCGCTGGAAGAAAAAAAAGTGAGTGTTATTGCACTGGGGGGGGCAACAAGTTCAGGCATGTAATGGCACAGTGGCAATGTGGGGGCATGTAATGGTACAGTGGCAATGTGGGGGAATGTAATGGCACAGTGGCAATGTGGGGGCATGTAATGGCACAGTGGCAATGTGGGGGCATGTAATGGCACAGTGGCAATGTGGGGGCATGTAATGGCACAGTGGCACAGTCTGGGCATGTAATGTAATGGCACAGTGAGATTTGAAAAAGCCTGTTTCTGTCAGCGGTTCTGGCTCCCCCTCAGCTTCCAGAAAGACTAGAAGGAAGGGGTAGTCTTATACAGTGAGTATATCCCAAAATCAAAATTTTTCCTGGAAAATTGGGGGTCGTCTTATACGCCGGAAAATACGGTATATTTTTTTTCTAACACCCTAGAGAATATAATGGCGATGGGCACTGACTCTTATTTTGCTTCACAGTTCTTTATTTAAAATGTAGATTTCCTCCTGAAACTTCCTTTTTAAAGTTAAGGTGCGTATTTTAAGTTGATAAACACGGTATATCCAAATAACACGCCTAAGCTCATCTCTTCACCACACACAGCCACAGGTTTTAATGGTTTAAAGAATTTCAGGCAAAATGGTCGGCCCTCAAGCATGTTCACTTCATCAAATCTGGCCCTCTTTGAAAAAAGTTTGAACACCCCTGGTTTTAAGGTTTACCTTTTGGAACATGTTCCAGCTCCTGCCACTAGTCACCCAGACAGTGTTGGTCAAGGGGGGGCCCCATGGTTTCTAACAGCGGCCCTGCCCAGGGTGTAAGGATCCTTGGTATGTTTACCTTGAAGAAATTTTTTTTGTTGCAGACTCAGACCAATGGGGATTCTGTGTAAAAGAGAATCGGTGTAACCCAGAGACAGGAAGGCTGGTATTTATTTATATTGTGAATGATTTCAATGGGGCATTAAGCAATAAGGAAATCTGCTTATGAATTCATGTAGAGCCTCCCACACACTTATGAGCTGGCTGGTCATTTTTAGAAACGTAATGTATCCGCAATGAGTAGCGAACGACAGCCTACCAGATGGCATCTGCACAGAGATGTTGGCGTCTTTTATCAAAGCGTCTAAAATCAGAACGGTCTCTATTTCCTGCTGTAGAAAATAATGATTGGAGATTGAGGCTCGGTTCACAGTGCTGCCACCTGAAAGTCGTGCGACTTTGCCAAGTGACTCCCTGGCAATTTGCTAGCGACTTGTGTGTGACCATAAGCAATTTTAAAGCGACTTTCCTTGAATGCCTGGGTAATCTTCCTGTGAAAGACAGATCCAAATCACATCAATATAGATGAGGATCCAACTTGGAGGCAACTTCCATTAACCACTTGACCCCCGGAAGATTTACCCCCATTCCTGACCAGGCCATTTTTTGTGATCCGGCACTGCACTACTTTAACTGACAATTGCCATGTCGTGTCTAAATAAAGTTTTTATATAATTTTTTTCCCCCCCACAAATAGAGCTTTCTTTTGGTGGTATTTAATCACCTCTGGGGTTTTTATTTTTTGCACTTGTAAAATAGGGGATTGTTAGCTCTTGTGGCAGATGCGTTTTTGTGTAGTGAGTCCCTAACCAAACAGGCATATATCATTAAGGGCCTGGTAGTCTACGTTTATTAAATGAGGAAAAAGAAAACAAAAGTCCACTCAGGAATCCCACGCAGGGGTTTAAACGACATTCAGAGATAACTGAAAATACCAGCCTACCCGTTCTTCAGCTCCGGGGACCGATCGTGGGACACCAGCGGCGATCGGGTCCGTGAGTCCCGCGGCCGTGGTCACGGAGCTTCGGACCGGGTCGCGGGGACACGCGCCCGCGACCCACGGCTGGGCATTATACAATCACATACAGGTACGTGATTGTGCCAATCTGCCGACGTATATCGGCGTTAGGCGCTCCTTAAGTGGTTAATATATTAATAATGCTTTTTTTTTTGTTCGAGATTGGTTGGTTATTTTACTATATTCATTATTCTTATTATTCTTCTTCTTATTAATAATAATGTATTTGAAAAATGTTGAGGTTGATTATTATTTATTATGGTATTATTGTATATTAATTTTATTTTACTTATTTATGATGATTTCTAGTTATTTGTGTATTTATTTTAAATGTATTTCTTCATATATTATATTAGTACTTTTTTATTACATTTTTTTTTTTAATTTGAGCAGAAAATTGCGCAAATACCTTTTTCATTCCCTTATATGAGGATAGGAATGCGCCAAAGTGACCATAACTGCCCAATCTGAGCGACAAAAAAAAGCTCCAGAACTTGTTTGAGCTTCAGGCGACATAAAGTGGAGATGTGAACCATCTACGTAGAGAATCATTGATTTTTATTTATTTTTTCTCCTCCAGCATCTTTGAGGTTCAAGCTACAAAACACTCAGGTGTGAATACAGCCTCACTGTGCTGAGACGGACCTGTTAGAGTCCCGCTCTCCTCTATGGGGAGATCGGATGAGAACGGACTGCCTGTCCATTTTCATCCGATCCAGTCTGCCAGACGGAGGAAAATTCGGACCATCATCAGTCTGGATTTGGTGGAGAGGATCGGATCGCATAGCAGCGGGTGTCAGCAGACATGTCGCTGATGACATCCGTCGCTCCGTAGGAGAGACTGGAGGGTCCAACCGGGTCCAAATGAAAAACTGACGACCTGATCGGAAAGCCTGTGTGAAAAGGGCCTTGGGAATACCTTGGTCACAGGTGCATACAATGTACTGCTCAGTTTTTATACAATGTACATCCTTTGTAACTTTCTGCTCATATTTTTTCTCTACAGAGTCTTAATGAGATATTGGAGTCCGCAGACGCTCCCCTGGAAGTGACGGAAGGCTTTATACAGACCATCTCCCTGTCTGTCCCCTGGGGCTCCTTACTGCAGGATAACTGTGCACTGGAGGTGAAAGGCCTGGAGATGGTGTTCAGGCCAAGACCTCGACCACGTATGTAACACACAATTTAATTCTTGCACACAGAGAGGCATTAAAGCTGGATCTGCTTATATTGTGCTTTTCCTGGTTCCCCCCAAACAACATGAGTAGAGAGAGCAGCGGCACTGCTCTCAGGCAACTGAGCGATCGACTGTGTTTGTTTGATCGCTCGGTTTTCAGTCTTAGGGCTCTTTCACACGACCCTTCAGTTTCTTTCGTCCGCTCCGTCGGCTCAGCGGGGATCCCCGCTGAGCTGTCGGCGGATAGGGGACCGCCCTGTCTGAGCTCCGCTCTGCCCTATGGGGAACCGGATGCAGACGGACCGTCTGTCCGTCTGCATCAGTTCCGTTCCGCCGGACGGAAGAAAAATAGGGTTTTCTTCCGTCCGAAAACCGGATCCCGACGGACGCGGACGCTAGTGGATGCTCCATCCGCTAACGGACGCGTTCCCATAGGGATTCCCATAGGGATTCATTACAAGTCCGTTAACGGACTTGTAATGAACGGACAGGCGGAACGGACGTCTGAAAGGGGCCTTATCGGACAGATGCTGCATCCACCTAGGTAAGTATGATTCTAAAAAAAAAAAAAAAAAAAAGATATTCCCATAATTCTCTTTTAAAGAGGAAGTAAACTTCCTCTGCAGACATTTACTTATAGGAAAGCCTATAATAATAATGTAAATATCTCCAAAATGTGTCCCGTTTAAAAGATATTTACATTACATGCAGCCAGTGAGATCACTGGCACATGCGCTCTAAAGGAGTGCACGGCCACGAGTGCTGTTCCTTTCGAACCCTGTGCCATAAACGTAGGCTTCCGTGCGCATGCGTGGGAGTGATGTCATCGCAGCTCCGGCCACTCACAGCAACGGAGCCCGCGAACCCAGGAAGGAACTCTGGGGAAGATGTCGGCTGTCACAGCGCTGTGCGGGCGCCACTGCTGGGGCTTCATTCTAAGGTAAGTATTTCATAATGAGCTAGTATGCGATGGATACTAGCGCAAAATGCCCACTCCACTCTGCACTGCAAGTACACTTGGAAGTGCAGTTGTTGTAAATCTGATGGGAAGATCTGAAACGAGAAGGAAGCTCTGCTTGTACAAGCAAAAATGCTGTTTTTATTTCCCTTGCATGTCCCCCTCACTTGCAGTGCAAAGTGACTTTGCCTTTAGTAAATAAACCACTTTGTCTTGCAGGTTTTTTTATTTTTTTTTAAAGAATTTACAATTTTTTTAAGGTAAAAAAAAAACCTTTTTCAGCCTTTACAACCCCTGGAGTTAAAGAAGTCCAGCCTGAGCTTTTTAGGCTGGGCTTCTTCTCTGTGTCACAAGAGTGCAATTAGTTTTGCACTCCTGTGACTCGTTTTCAGGGGAGAGAGGTCTGAAGTTCGCTCTCCGCTAACGTCACTGCCATCAGTCAGGGCACCGCATCACCCCGACTTCCAAGTCTGGATCCGCCAGCTGCCCTGACTGATGGCAGTCTCAGCAAGTCGCTGAGACAGCCTCTCCCCCCACCCCACCATGGCCCAGTGCTCCAATGAGCGCTGAGAAGTAGAGCAGAAGCTATGCTGATTGACAGTCAGCATCGCTCTCCTCGGGTGAGAACCGAGCGATTGGCGGTGCTTGGTTCACAGTGCAGAGAAGCCGGGGACAGATGCAGCATCAGTCTGATGCTGCATTCACCGAGGTAAGTATTATATATATATATATATATATATATATATATATATATATATATATATATATATATATATATATATATATATATATATATATATATATATATATATATATATATATATATATATATATATATTGTAATGGGTTAGCTCGGTAGCGGGGTGTGTGACCTCCTTAGTGGGTTCACTACACACTGAATTATACAGAGAGGCAGCCGTGGGTGGTTGAAAAACAAGTGTTATGGTTTATTCTTCCATATTGCTGGAAACAAGTGCAAGCATCCAAACGGCATAAACAAAATAAAACATAAAATAAAATAAACCCTGGCCACTTGGGCCGTCTACCTTCGCAACACAGGAACCTACCTATGGAGTCTGGCACAGCCTACTGCTGGGCAGACACTGCTGGTCTTCCAGCAGAAAACAATAGTCTTTTTGATTTTCTTATCACACAGCAAAGATATCAACTACCACTTCACCTTTAGAAGTCTTCCTCAGCTCACTGCTCTCCTTAACTCAACAAGCCTCAGGATGCAGCATTGAGTAGTAATCCTCTGCACAACTTATAGAGGCCTTAATTTCCTCATTCTGAACAGCTGAAGCTATCCAATGTCCTTAAACCTTTCTGGCTACATCTGCAGCCGACACCCGCTAGTAATTGGTGAATTTTCTAAACAAGGCAGAAATGTATCTCCCGTCTGTGACAACACCCCCAGATTTACCTGACTTCCTGTCACAATATATATAATCAATTGTCAGTTAAAGCAACGCAGTGCCGTATCGCAAAAAAAAACACCTGGTCAGGAAAGGGGTAAAACCTTTCGGAGCTGAAGTGGTTAAATCACCCTCCCGCCCCAGCAGAAAACACCTTTCCATGCGATATCTGTGTGTGTGCGTGCAAATGCGATGGTCTGACTCAGTATCTGTAGACCTCAATGTCCAAGTCTCTCCCCCTCTTTTACATATAACACAGTCCGGAAAGGGTGATTTAGTATTTGTGATTAACCTTTGCTTTTCTTGTATATTGCAGGTTCTGCTTCTGAGCCGATGTATTGGTCAAGTTTTATGACCAGCAGTATGCAGCTGGCCAGAGAGTGCCTGAGTCAAAAGCTGACCGATGAACAGGAGTCCTCACAGCCCTTTGAGGGGCTAGAGAAATTTGCAGAGACCATAGAAACTGGTAAGGCTGCTGGATTCCTATTATGTGTGTATTTTTTTTTTTTTTAGGTTACGCATTTGTGGAAATAAACTCATCGATTTAACAATTTCCAACAACAGAAAGGGCTCTTTCACACATGCGGGACCGTATGTCCGCTTTTTCATTTATCCGTTTACGGATGAAAAAGGGACATACATTGATCCCTATGAGATTGCGGGTGTCAGCGGATGAACACAGACAGCCGGACTCAGACACTCCCCCAGGCTCCCTTGACGGATTTGATTGACGGGAGTCGCTAATCAAACACACCCTCCAGCCTCTGCCATGGGTCCTCATTGGATAGATTGATAACAGCTCCTGCTGGGGCTGGAGCTGCTGGGCATGTAGCCGTTGCTGGAAGGATCGGGTTCAGGTAAGTAAAAGGGGGGGCTCAGGGGGGCTGCTGCACCACAGAAGGTTTTTCACCTTAACGTAAACCCTGCATGTTTTTTCACCTTAATGCATCCTATGTTTTAAAGTGAAAAAAGTTTTGGCAGTCACCGGCCCCCCCCCCCCCCCGTTTTTACTCACCTGAGCCCTGTATTTCCTACGCCGGAGACGCGCTCTTCTCCTCTGTCCGTTGTCTCGTCTCTTGATTGGATAGATTGATAGCAGCGCAGTCATTGGCTCCCACTGCTGTCAATCAAATCCAATGATGTGGGTGCCGGGGGGGGGTGGAGCCGAGTCTGGCGTTCTGCATCTATGGACACAAATGCTAGACTAGGGAGCGTGTTGGCAAGGTAACCCCAAGGTTTATAAGGTTAGACGAGGGGAGGAGCTACTAGCGTCGCCGGGGACCCCAGAAGTCGAGGATCGGGGTCACTCTGTGCAGAACGAACTGCACAGTGGAGGTAGGTATGACTAGTTTGTTATTTAAAAAAAAAAAACACAAAAAAAAACGAAGCCTTACAATCACTTTGATGCATAGAATGTATTAAGACGAAAAACCTTGAGGGTTTACAACCACTTTAATCAAACAGTAAGGTGGTAGTAGAAAATGTAATGACTTTTTGTCCTTGGTGAAAAGGAGCTAAGAGTCCAAATGGGAGCATGACCCTACATTCCATCTTTTAACCACTTACCCCCCGGAGCATATTGCTGCCCAAAGACCAGAGACCTTTTTGTGATTCGGGACTGCGTCGCTTTAACAGACAATTGCGCAGTCGTGCGACGTGGCTCCCAAACAAAATTGGCGTCCTTTTTTTCCCACAAATAGAGCTTTCTTTTGGTGGTATTTGATCACCTCTGCGTTTTTTATTTTTTGCGCTATAAACAAAAATATAGCGACAATTTTGAAAAAAATTTATATTTTTTACTTTTTGCCATAATAAATATCCCCCAAAAATATATAAAAAAACATTTTTTTTCCTCAGTTTAGGCCGATACGTATTCTTCTATATATTTTTCGTAAAAAAAACCCGCAATAAGCGTTAATTGATTGGTTTGCGCAAAAGTTATAGCGTTTACAAAATAGGGGGTATTTTTATGGCATTTTTATTAATATTTTTTTTTACTAGTAATGGCGGCGATCAGCTAATTTTTTTTCGGTACTGCGACATTATGGCGGACACTTCGGACACTTTTGACACATTTTTGGGACCATTGGCATTTTTATAGCGATCAGTGCTATAAAAATGCATTAGATTACTATAAAAATGCCACTGGCAGTGAAGGGGTTAACACTAGGGGGCGGGGAAGGGGTTAAGTATGCCTGGGTGTGTTCTTACTGTGGGGGGGGGGGGTGGCCTCACTAGGAGAAACACTGATCTTCCGTTCATACATTGTATGAACAGAAAATCAGCATTTCCCCCGCTGACAGGACCGAGAGCTGTGTGTTTACACACACAGCTCCCGGTCCCCGCTCTGTAACGAGCGATCGCGTGTGCCCGAGGGCGAGCGGGGGGCGCGCGCGCGCGCGCCTACGGCGGCGCGCACGCGCCCCTAGTGGCGGCTCAAAGACCCGCTGTATAGCTACGGGCTCTCGCCCAGCAGAGCCGACCTGCCGCCGTAGAATGACGCCGGCTGGTCGGCAAGCAGTTAAATGGTTACATAGTTAATCTGGTTTAAAAAAAAATACATACATCTATCCAGTTCAACCAACAAAGAAAAAAATGAAATAAACGCACACATACAAATAGAAAACTTCCATATACACAATCCTATACCCACAGCTGATCCAGAGGAAGGCAAAAAAACAAATAAACAATAAAGCATGATCCAATTTGCTCCAGCCGGGGGAACAAATTACTTCCTGATCCCCCAACAGGCAAGCAGATATTCACCGGATCAAATTATACCTATAAAATATTTGTGTCCAGTTATATGCGTTTAGGAAAAATCCAGACCTTTATTGTATGTTGTTTTTGTGTTGCAGTATTGAGACGCGTCCGAGTGACGTTTATCGACACAGTGCTGAGAATAGAACGCATACCTGAAAACTCAAAAACAGGAACTGCCCTGGAAATACGAATCAGCAAGTAAGAATATACAAATATTAGTCCTCAGACATTAGTAATGATTGTGCAGAACCTTTGTGTTTGAGTTTACACCAGAAATGCATGTTACATTAATGTAGATTTAAATCCTAAGGGCTCATTTATACTTGGGATTGAGGGGAGGTAAAACCCATCGGTTGAGCCATGCTTTTACCACCCTCCGATCGCCCCCCCTGTTGCTTAGGCATTGACCGGGGATGTTCATATGCCATGGGCGCGATGCTTTGCAGCTGCAGCAGGAATTACACTGGTGGTCACGCACGGCAGGTGGTACCACTAGCCAGGTGTCAACTATTCAAGTGAATGTTACCGTGCTGCAGCCGCACACAGCGCTCGGTTAGGACAGCAGTTTCCAGTAATTAGGGGGTTAAAACAGATGGCGAGGAGACAATGTAGCTCCCCCTCACTGACCGTCTATTGCTGTCTAAAGCGCGATCTTAAAAGCAGATCGTCCTTTCGGACAGCAAAGCAGGTCTAAACAACAAGGCCTTAATCAATATTTTCTGTGCTGGTGCACTGTGTATTATAAACGACTGTCATTACAGAAAAAAAAAAGAGTTTTCACCTTTTTATTTATATTGTGTCACATTTCAGTGCTGCTGATCTCCTGCAGCCACAACATGCATGCCAAGTGATGGCTGCATGGCATTTCTCAGGGCTCGTTTCCTGATGGGTCACAACAGTGGACCGTACATACATTATATTGTCAAGTATTGGGACACCTGCCTTTCCACAAACAAACTTTAATGACATCCCAGTCTTAGTCCGTAGGGTTCAATATTGAGTTGGCCCACTCTTTGCAGCTATACCAGCTTCAACTCTAATGGGGAGGCTGTCCACAAGGATTAGGAGTGTCTATGGGAATGTTTGATCATTCTTCCAGAAGAGCATTTGTGAGGCCAAGCACTGATGATGGCCGAGAAGGCCTGGCTCACAGTCTCCGCTCTATTTCATCCAAAAGGTGTTCTATTGGGTTGAGATCAGGACTCTGTGCAGGCCAGTCAAGTTGCTCCACCCCAAATCGCTCTTCCATGTCTTTATGGACCTTGCTTTGTGCTTTGATGAGCTCAGCTGCCCCCTCTTCCTTCCCCTGCAGCTGGCCCGATCAGAGAGCGCAGCACGTTTCACGCAGTAGGGAACCCAGCTTCAAGGCTTCACTGCCCTCTTCCCTTAGCAGAGATGGTAGCGGCAGCACTCGATGACACTGCTGGATTACTGGCCTGTAAGTGTCCTAATAATAAAAGTCAGCAGCTTCAGTATTAGTAGGTGTTGACTTTTTTTAATTTTCTCTGCAAGAGCCTGGAGCTCCTCTTTAACTGAACAAGCTGCGGCTAGAATCTGATTGGTTGCCATACCCAACTGCTTCAGATTCTTCTGCTCCAGTTTTGATAAATTCCCTACAGCTGCCCATAGTTAAAATGGATGCAGCCAGACTCAGCGGAGGGAGATTTCTGCAGAATTTTTGGCAAGTACAGAATCACAGTATATATAAAATAATATGCAACGTGGTTGGAGGGAGGCTTCAGAATGGCAAAGATATTTTTATTACAAATTATGTGAGCAGACAACAGATCCTCTTTAATGAGGCCTTATGATGCTTTCTTGCAGGACGTTGTATTCTGATGAAACGGTGGATGAGCAGTCGGGAATTAACGTGCACAGGCCCTCGGCATTCGCTCACAAAGTCCTGGAACTCAGCGGTGTGTCTTTCTTCTGGGATGAATTCTCAGCATCTGCAAAGTCCTCTCCTGTTTGTTCAACCTCCAAAGTGGTAATCAAAAGTTATAAAGTGTTACTTATGTGCACAATAATCAGATCACCATCACTCTATTGTGACAGGAAGCTTCTGCACGGAGGTATAGTGTTCCATTGGATTACGGCACAGATCCGGAGGAAATGCATAAAGTACACCAAGACTCAAGGAAGAATACACATTTCTCTTATATTTGGATAGTATTTTCTTATCCTGTAATTAAGCTTTACATTATATCTAAAACCATCTTTAAAGTTTTCGGATAGATTAAGGAATGGGCAGAACCCATGTCAGGTTTTCAGACATACATGATGCATGTCCTGTTGGAGAGATTTTCCTTTACTTCCTATCCTGTAAACACCACAGGAAATAAGAAATATCTTCAAAATGAAAACCATTCCCTCCCAGACAGTTGTCACTGAAACGTTTGGGGGGGGGGGGGGTTCGGCAGCAAACAACACCCCCGCGCTCCCGGTTCGCTTACCCCTTCTAGGCATCTGGCAGCAGCGGGGATTGGGGCGTCAGCGGACATCAGGCTGCGGCTGAGGTCAGGGCGTCAGCGGACATCGGGGTGTCAGCGGACATTGGGCTGCAGCAGAGGTCAGGGTGTCAGTGGACATCGGGCTACGGCGGGGATCGGGGCATCGGCAGACATCAGGCTATGGCGGGGATCGGGGCATCGGCGGACATCAGGCTGCGGCGGGGGTCGGGGCATCGGCGGACATCAGGCTACGGCGGGGATTGGGGAATCGGCGGACATCAGGCTACGGCGGGGATCGGGGCATCGGTGGACATCAGGCTTCGGCGGGGATCGGGGCATCGGCGGACATCAGGCTTCGACGGGGATCGGGGCATCGGCAGACATCAGGCTTCGATGGGGATCGGGGCATCGGCGGACATCAGGCTTCGGCGGGGATCGGGGCATCGGCGGACATCAGGCTTCGGCGGGGATCGGGGCATCGGCGGACATCGGGCTGCGGCGGGGATCGGGGCATCGGCGGACATCAGGCTGCGGCGGGGATCGGGGCATCGGCGGACATCAGGCTGCGGCGGGGATCGGGGCCTTGCCGGACATCAGGCTGCGGCGGGGATCGGGGCATTGGTGGACATCAGGCTGCGGCAGAGTTCAGGGCGGTGGGGATCGGGGCATCGTTGGACATCAGGCTGTGGCGGGGATCGGGTAGCGGCTCCTGTGTCTTCTCCTCCTCCCTCCTCCTCGCTTTTACTGTGCGTCTTCTCCCCTCCTGTCCTCCACCTAGGCGTCCAATAGAATCGTCTGTTTCTTCAGCCAATCGGGTGATATTCATTCGCTGTTGCAACACACCTGGGTGGGCTTTGGTCGCAATGCTCTGTGCCCCAAGCCCACCCTATTTTGAAGACTATTGGCGCCTCTGGCTTTAATCTGTGCTTCAAAACTTGCCTATCCCTGCCTTAGGAATTCATGCGCCGATAGATAGGGAGAGGGGCGGCGCCTGTGCGCCCACAATGCTTCTATTCCTGTTCTGGTGACCATTTAAAACCGTTTTTTCCTGGTGGTTACAAATTCAGTTAGTAATTTTCCTTGACAAAGACATGGACAGCAGCATGTGCTTTATGTAAAAATGATAGCGATAAATGGGCCCTGAATGGCTCTAGTAAATGTTGTGATTCGATTTGATTACAATTTTTTTTTCTTTTTAGGAAACAGAGCCTAAACTTTCTCCCAGCTGGAATCCAAAGCCTGTCTTTGAGCCTCACCCCCAGTTCACTAGAAGTGTAACTGAGGTCACCCCCTCTGACCCTGTGCAGATCGCTTCCCTGGTGGGCAGAATTGAGCTGGGTCTGATTCTGAAACAGAATGAAGTGCTTCCTGGAGCAAAGGTTAGTTTATGTTCTGTATATTTGTTTTCATTGCTTCACTTGTCATTGATGGTCTATTACTGGTCATGTTTTTTTGGCCTGTGATACTGGGGCATGGATTTAGGACTTTTGAGACTACCACAGTTTGATCGGGGTCTCTAGTTAGGATGGAGTGGCTTCACGGACACAACCACTGCTCCCAATCTGACATCCACGCGGGCGCACGGCCCCGACCGCACCCACGCGGGTTTTCAAATTGGGAGCTGCGGCTGTGTTTATGACAGTTGACATGAATGGGACTGCATGCCAAGGGGATGCACGGAACACCTGTGTGGGTAAACGCAGTCTTCGTATGGGTGTAGGCTGGAGTGCATCTGTTTGAATAAGGCCATTGTTGGCTCAAACAGAGAGGAGCACACTGGATTTCTGTTAGCTCAACAGATATTTATCTACTTACGGCATTTTGAAAGGAATGACACATGGGGGAATGGACATGTATAACACGGATGTATTAAATGTATGGTTCCCCCCCCCCCCCCCCCATTTTCCCAACACCTTAAGGTCATATAGTCAGACGTAATAAAAATAAGAAGCAATTGTCAGACAGACTGTCACATCTAGTGCTGCTGTGAACATCTCAAAGTTATGAGCTAATTGTAAGTGATTTGTTCTGTTTTAACTCGTCTACTGTTTGTTTTATTTAGCTGGATGTGGATGGACGCGTCGACTCTTTCCACGTCTTCCTCTCTCCACGGCAAGTTCACCTCTTGCTGGACATGTTGTCAGCCATTGCTGGACCAGGTAATAAAGTCTTCTTGGCTATCAACATTTAACAACTTTCAGCCCAGGCCTATCCTGGCACTTCTCTCCTACATGTAAAAATTATAATGTTTTGCTAGGAAATTGCTCAGAAGCCCCAAACTTTATATATACCTTATTTATCGGGGTATAGCGCGCACCCCTAATGTGGACCCGCAATTCCTGTAAAAAATTTTTTTAGTACTTACAGTTTTGGTGTCTTGCGCGGCATCCATCGGCGGCCTCGTCGAGTCCGGCGTCCGTCTGTGGCTTCGGTGGTGTCCCCCTGGCTTGTCCCCCTGGCTTGTCCCCCTGGCTTCTCCCGCGCTGTCTCCCCGTCGAATCGCCGCTTCCCGCGCTCAGTTTGAATGCCTGCGCCGACATATACCGAGTGCAGTACACTCGGCTACATTCGGCCAGGCTCGGCTTCGCTCGTACTCACGCTCTGTGACGTTTATGCATGAGCAAAGCCGAGCCTGGCCGAATGTAGCCGAGTGTACTGCACTCGGTATATGTCGGCGCAGGCATTCAAACTGAGCGCGGGAAGCAGGTATCAGCGTATATCGCGCACCCACTATTTTCCCCTTATTTTAAGGGGAAAAAAGTGCGCGGTATACGCCGATAAATACGGTAGATATTCTTTTGAGGGACAGGCGTCTCATGATTCTGAGAGTCCAAGGAAGAAAAATGCCGCTCCAGGTGAGCAATCGCTACAGTTCGGATATGCTGGGTGCAAGCCACGGCTCACCACCGATGAGAAGAAAAGAACGGCTGCACGCCAAAGGAACCTTCCAACATGTTTATTCCAAAGTAGCAAAAGACAGATCGGCACAAATCGTAGGATGCGCTTGCGGTCCCTGTCACTTCCAATGGCCCCCCCAATCACGGCACGATTTTGCCGCGATTGTCACCCGATGAATTGCGGTAAAATCACGCCAAACAGAATTGTGGGACCAATGAGAAGAAAAGAACGGCTGCACACAAAAGGAAAGTTCCAACGTGTTTATTCTAAAGTGCCCGAACCCAGGAGGTGACACGTTACACACTGACCTCGGTGTTTCTTCAAACCAGATTTGAAGAAGATCTGAGGTCAGTGTGTAACGCGTCACCTCCTGGGTTCGAGTACTTTGGAATAAACACGTTGGAACTTTCTTTTTGTGTGCAGCCGTTCTTTTCTTCTCATTGGTCCCACAATTCTGTTTGGCGTGATTTTACCGCAATTCATCGGGTGACAATCGCGACAAAATCGTGCCGTGATTGGGGGGGCCATTGGAAGTGACAGGGATCGCATGCGTGTCCTGCGATTTGGGATCGCGGGTGGAATCGCAGCGATTCCCCCCGAGATCCGGGATGCCTAGATGTGAACGGAGCCTTAGTGGGACTCCATACCCTCCCATAGCATTTTTTTTATTTACGGACCTGTAAACTCAATCCTCCACGTTCATTGCTGTACATCAGAGAGTGGATGGACCTTCTGTTGAAGTGGCATGTGGTGGGCATTGGTAGGTGGTAAACTGGCCAGATTGGGAGACATTTTTGAAAAAAAGGGCTGAGCTGCAACAGAGTTACAGGAAAGTGTAATTACTTAAAAGAGATGTATGTATGTTTTTTTTGTTTTTTTTGTCTGCTTGTTTTGTATATTTTTTTCAAATATCAGTTGCTGGAAACCATTAAAAGCTGATAATATTTACATTGAGCTGAGCACCTTTGCGCATATTTCTAAAGAAATAGCAATAGACCAGACCTTTAAATGTTCTATAAATCTTTTCTATATTGAGGTTGTTATCCCCACTCTGTCCTTTAGATGACCCTTCCAAAAACATCTGTTCCATTTTAAATTCTTTAATCCTCTTATACTTATACTTTGTTATTGTCGGGAGGCATTTACATTTTCTAAATGGAACTGTGGATAAAATGCAATATATGTGCATCATTTTGTTTGTGTGTTATTTTTTTTAAAGGGAAAATCTAGCATGGTCACTTTTTTTTTTTCTTTTAAATAAATAAACATGTTATACTTGCCTGCTTTGTGCAGTTGGTTTTGCACAGAGGAGCCCAGACCCTACTTCTCGTATCCCCCGCCAGATCTCCTGGCCCCTCCTTCCTGCCCCTATATCAAGGAGCTTGCTAAGGGGGCACCTTGGCATCCTCGCTGACAAGCGGCTGTTCGGTGTGTAAATTCACACATGGCTCTGCCCCCACTCTCTCCTCATTGTCTCACTGGCTGTGATTGACAGTGGCTCCCTCTGCTGTCTCAGCCAATGAAGGTGCAGAGACCCTGGAGAGCCGCTGCTCTCATGCACATCACTGGATCGGGGTGGGGCTCAGGAAAGCGTTGGGGTGGGGGGGTGCAGCCCACTGAAGGTTTTGTTTACTTTCGTGTCTTTACAACCACTTTAAGGTGAACCCCATGTTTACATAGAAACACATAGTCCAACAGTTGATTATAAAAAAAAATGCAGTTGGTGTAAGTACATTTATGTATCTTGAGGTCAGCATCCTTAAATGAACAGCAACAACGTTCAGTTTGGGGGGGGGGGGGGGGGGGCATCAGGTGTGCTTCATGATACTGACAGATGGAGTGAGCAGAGGACTGATCTGCTCAGTCTGCTTTTGCTCCAGCAGCTACAGCAGGCTGGGGTGTTTTGAGGGTGGGAATCTAGCATTGATGTTTGATAGGAATACTGGATCGCTGTTGACATACACTATATTATCAAAAGTATTGGGACACTTGACTTTACAGGCACATGATTTTTAATGGCATCCCAGTCTTAGTCTGTAGGGTTCAATATTGAGTTGGCCCACCCTTTGCAGCTATAACAGCTTCACCTCTTCTGGGAAGGTTTAGGAGTGTGTCTATGGGAATGTTTGATCATTCTTCCAGAAGCGCATTTGTGAGGTCAGACACTGATGTGGATGAGAAGGCCTGGCTCACAGTCTCTGCTCCAATTCGGGTTAAAGCTATTAAAGATGCAAAGGGTGGGCCAACTCAATATTGAACCCTACGGACTAAGACTGGGATGCTATTAAAGTTCAAGTGTGTGTAAAGGTGGGAGTCCCAATACATGTGGTAATATAGTGTATGGTATGTATGTATGTGTTTTTAAGAGATTATATATACTGTATATACTTGAGTATGGTGAAAAAGCATGATTGTTTACAACCTCTTTATCTGCCCATAGACGGATCGAAACCACCCAAATTTGTGGTTGTGGTTTGTGGTTGTACTGAAGATGATTTATTGAGAAGACCTCAGTACAACCAGCCTGTTTTTTTTTTTCTTTTGGTCCCTGCCAGTGAGATTAGCCGCCAGCAGTCATCGCTGTATTCTGCCAAGGACGGCTCCCCGCCAGCAGAACACAATAGAAGGAGGGGGTGAAAGAATTATTCTTTTTTTGATTCTCGCACTTAACAGTCGGTGTTGATGGGGGAATCCAATAATTTAATTTCCCCCCCCCCCCCCCCCCCCCCCATTGTTGGAGAGAAAATTGCATAATTCTTTAGCCAGTCAAAGCCATCCCGCAGTAAATGGAATATACTTCAGGTAAGTAATACGGACCTTGGCATAGTGTTTTTTTATTTATTTACCAGCGGTTAGTTAAAGGGAAGTGAAGGGAAAGTTGCTAATATCCCGGAGTTGGGCTAACCCGTTATGCAGTAAGTGGTAATAGCATTTTAATAATAAAAAGTATAAACTGTTGCAGAATCCTCCAGTCGGATAGGAATGTCCAGCAAAGATCGGAAGAGCCGCCCCATGCAGCAAGAAGATGAGCTGCGTCTTCAGATGGAACTCAAACGCTATTTAAAAAGAGAAGCCATGTCTGAAGGACTGTCTGCTGAGCACAGCTTCTATGAGACTGACACAGCAAAAACACCGTCCAGCCATGGTGAGAACCCCTATACACTACCTAAGGCTTATGTAATAATCAATATAAAGCAATGGGCAAAGCACAGTAATCCATAGAAACCCGTCATCTTTCATCGTTTTGGCTAGTGGTGCACTGAAATGAAAATTCTGGTGCTGAAACCAAAAATTCAGGATGCACCTGGTCAAAAATGGAAACCTAAATGGACAGTTTAAAAAAAAAAAATGTTTTAAATTGAATGTGGCTAGCGATTTTTGCATCGGGTCATTGGGGGGTGCGATTTTGGCTTGAAGTTGAATGGGCGGCGATTTTGGCTTGACGTTGAATGGGCAGGCCGTTTTGGCTTGAAGTTGAATGGGCGGGCCGTTTTGGCTTGAAGTTGAATGGGCGGGCCGTTTTGGCTTGAAGTTGAATGGGCGGGCCGTTTTGGCTTGAAGTTGAATGGGCGGGCCGTTTTGGCTTGAAGTTGAATGGGCGGGCCATTTTGGCTTGAAGTTGAATGGGCGGGCCATTTTGGCTTGAAGTTGAATGGGCGGGCCATTTTGGCTTGAAGTTGAATGGGCGGGCCATTTTGGCTTGAAGTTGAATGGGCGGGCCATTTTGGCTTGAAGTTGAATGGGCGGGCCATTTTGGCTTGAAGTTGAATGGGCGGGCCATTTTGGCTTGAAGTTGAATGGGCGGGCCATTTTGGCTTGAAGTTGAATGGGCGGGCCATTTTGGCTTGAAGTTGAATGGGCGGGCCATTTTGGCTTGAAGTTGAATGGGCGGGCGATTGTGGCTTGAAGTTGAATGGGCGGGCGATTGTGGCTTGAAGTTGAATGGGCGGGCCGTTTTGGCTTGAAGTTGAATGGGCGGGCCGTTTTGGCTTGAAGTTGAATGGGCGGGCCGTTTTGGCTTGAAGTTGAATGGGCGGGCCGTTTTGGCTTGAAGTTGAATGGGCGGGGCCATTTTGGCTTGAAGTTGGATGGGCGGGGCCATTTGGCTTGAAGTCAATGGGAGACAGCATGCAATTATCAGTACCTTGTTGTTTTTTTTGTTTTTTTTCGTATTGGCAGAATGCCGATTTATCCCTATTTTCGCCGATTTAACCCTATTTTCGCCGATAACCCTATTTTCGCTGATAATTTTCAGCGGCCGATATATCGGTGCATCCCTAATTTTGGCTGATGGAAGGCGATGGAAGATGTCTGTGGTTTCTGTAGGTCACTAAAATCCCAACTGCAGCTAAAAGTACTGTCGGGAATCAGGAGTGTAGAACTGTATTTTTAGCTGCTTTGCTAGAAAGTTAGGGGGTTTAAGAAAATTCTATATAGTTGAACAGGATTGTATAGAAGACTACTGTGGGAGATTGATATTTTTTTTTTTTTAACCCCTACTGTTATATTTTTGATAAAAGTTCCTAGATTTTGGAAATGAGTTTGCTGTTATGCGCACTTAAAGCAGTAATAAATCCAAAATTTAATATATATCAGATAACCAATCATTAGGTGTGGTGGCTGCATTCGTTTTCTGTTTTTAGGCTTTTTTCCTTCTGTTTTTATCTGGTAATCTGGCCAGTAACACACCTCCTGTATCTGAGTGCCCCACTCTGGATGAAAGAGCACAGGGGGCACCTTTGGTACTCAGCAATGGTCAGTCTGGGGGTAGGGAAGTGTTTGACGTACTGGCAGATTTGCATACAGTAACAAATTGAAGCCAAACTCCAGCTCATACTTTATAATTTGTTACAGCAAACAGTTTTGTTTATTTTGGGATAAAGGTTTTACATTCATGAATAAAAGCCAATAATTGTAAGCACCAGTGGCGGCCCATCCATTAGGGGCACCCGGGCGCTGCCCCCTCTATCCATGCCACCCCCTATATGAATAGATGGAGCTATAAATTAATCTATCCATGGCGGCTCCTATTCATGCTTCTGACCCCCTTCAGGATGCTGGGCGCATGAATTACAGCGGAAGGGGTGTTTTTTAATAAAAAAAAAAGATTTATTTTGTTTTTTTTAAGCACCCGATTGGAGTGATAGGCTCAAAATAGGATGGGCTCGTGGCGCAAAGCATTGTCCCAAGAGCCCATTCAGGTGTTACAACTGTGAATGAATATTCGCTATTGAAACAATGATCCTCAATCCGGTCAATCAGAAGCAGGTCTGAGACCCGTTTTTTGATTGGCCAAAAAGAGAAGAGTCCCAATTGGCCGCTGAAGAGGAAGGAGGAAACGGAAGCAACCGCGATGCCCGTGGCGAGCAGGAGAAGGTAAAGTCCTTTCAATCACCATGTGAAAAAAAAAAGACTAACCTAGAAAACAAATGCAGCCATCACATCTAAGATTTGGTAATCTGCAATCTAATGAATGTTTGCTTTTAGGTTTAATATCACTTTAAGACATTTTAGACCGTGTATGTGGTTATGCAACCTCATCCTTTCAGACTTCAGGACAACAAACTCTCCGATCCAAAGAAACTAAATGCAAATAAGTGAGCAAAAGAAAAGTAGAGTTTGTGCCGTTTTTATTATCCAATTTTTACCTTTTTGCTTTTTCCTTCCTGTTTAGATGAGGAAGTGTTCTTCTCAATGGCGGATATGGACATGTCTCACAGCCTTTCCTCTCTCCCCCCACTTGGTGATCCACCGACCGTGGATTTAGATTTGTCACTAAGTAGCACTTACACCACTTCTCCGGTTGGCTCCCCCCTTGGAGGCGGTGCAGTACGTATGACTTCTTTATCCGCTACACCAGGGATATGCAATTAGCGGACCTCCAGCTGTTGCAATACTAAAAGTCCCATGAAGCATAGCAAGACTCTGACAGCCACAAGCATTGATGAAGACTCATTAATTAATTTCCTGACAATCTCAGGGTTACCCATTCTACCGTCTGATTCAAATTACTATGGGTGAGACAATGCAATCTACAGACAAAGCAAATTTCACATCTCACCTCTCTCGGCTTCAATCCCAAACAGGAAGAGCAAGCCCTCCTCACTTCAGTTTTATTAAAAATACAACATCACAAAAATGCATTTAATTGGTTCACATTAAACAGAAACGCCCACTGATTACTCAGTACCACCTACCCCCTTGTGACGTCTGTAACACATGACACATATTTCAAAGTCCATGAGCAAAGGGAAAGAAATGGAAGTCCATGTTTGGAAGAATTCCTTTGGTTACAAGATTCAAACCGTCCTTTGGGTGAGGGGAAGACAGGATGAGGGGGATGGTAGAACTTCCTCTTAAAAATCCTTTTCATAGTTTTTTTTTCTCTCCAGGAAAGGCTTGGAATGTGTAGCAAAGAGGAAATGGCAGTAGAAGGGGGACACGGAGTGAGTGAGGGGGATGGAGCTGCTTTTTGATTTTAATAGCTCTCTCTGTATGTCCATCCAAGTTGAAATATACTTTACTTTAAAAACATGTCTGACAAAACTTATCAAGGAAAATAAGCAGTATTGATCATTCTCATACATACATATGCATATATAAAAAGAAATATGAAAATATAAAAAGAAATTAAAAGAATATAAACCGAGAAACATTTAGTGGTTCTAATAAAAGAATAAGCTCAACTTATCAAATAGGAATTTTATCCAGATCTATCACAGCATGACACCCAGAGGCATGATGGGACTTGTAGTTTTGCAACAGCTGGAGGTCCGCTAATTGCATATCCCTGCGCTACACCATTGTCATGGGGGTGGTTTGATGTTGGTCCCTGTTTGGATGGGAATGTAAAAGGAGCACCCCGAAGGGAAAGACTCGCCCACCTGGTTTTTGTTTTGTTTTTATGTTCCCCCAAACTTGTATCACCTAGCTGCAGAGGGCCAGAGCAGGAATCTGAGTCCTGCTGCTAATATTCACATCGACCCTAATCGCCAATTTGAATGAAGCCTACGATGGCAGCTTCCTTGGCTGCAAAGGATAGGAGGGTTTAGTTTCACTTTAATGCAATGGCCTACTTTTTATTAGTCAAGAAAGTGTCTGCTGCGCTCTTTATGGATGACGTTTTTGTTTATTTATTTACAGTCGACATGGAGCGACTATCAGGAGCATCTGAGGATGGAGGAACCACTTCTGCGAGGGGCCTCATACAAGCCCAACATAAACCAAAACACTCATAGACGAACCTGTAAGTTGTCATCATTCACTACAATGTATGAACAGCAATCTGTCATTTCCCCTGGTCAGTCCCACCCCCCCTCCCTTCACAACATAATTAACCCCTTCTCCGCCCCCTAGTGTTAACCCCTTCCCTGCCAGTGACATTTCTACAGTAATCAATGCATTTTTATAGCACTGATCGCTATAAAAATGCCAATGGTTCCAAAAATGTGTCAAAAGTGTCCGCCATAAGGTCGCAGTACCGATAAAAATCGCAGATCGCCGCCATTACTAGTAAAATATATATATATATATATATATATATATATATATATATATATATATATATATATAATTAATAAAAATGACATCAATCTATCCCCTATTTTGTAGACGCAGTAACTTTTGCGCAAACCAATCAATAAACGCTTATTGCATTTTATACCAAAAATATGTAGAAGAATATGTATTTGCCTAAACTGAGGAACAAATCGTTTATTTTTTATTTTTGGGGGATTTTTATTAGAGCAAAAAGTAAAAAATATTCATTTTTTTTTTTTCAAAATTGTCGCTCAACAAATAAAAACCGCAGAGGTGATCAAATACCACCAAAAGAAAGCTCTATTTGTGGGAAAAAAAGGACGCCAATTTTGTTTCGGACCGCGCAATTGTCAGTTAAAGCGACGCAGTGCCGAACCGCAAAAAGTGGCCCGGTCATTGACCAGCAAAATGGTCCGGGGCTGAAGTGGTTAAAGCTAAATTAAACCCTCCTATCCTTTACAGCCAAGGACATTGCTTCTGTTTGATCTGCAACTACCATGATGCTGTGATCAGTTATGACACCAGCCATTTGATGGTTTGACAGTTTGGTTGAGGACACTGGCAAATGTGACAGTTGGACCCCTTTCACGCTGAGGCGTTTTTCAGGCGCTTTAGGCTGCATTCACACCTTGGCGTTCAAAATCGCGGCGTTTTGTCCCGCGAATTGCGGCGACAAATTGCGGCGTTTTGTACCGCGATTTGCGGCGACAAAACGCTGCGATTGTGAATGCAGCTGTACCCCCTCTATGGAGATGGTTCACATCTCCTATGCCGAAAGCCGCCTGAAAAAAAGGTCCGGGACTTGTTTTCAGGCAGCAGGCGTACGGCGTTCGGTGTGGAGATGTGAACCATCTCCATAGAGGGCAATGTGAAATCATCCCTCCAGCGTCTCAGGGGCGCCTGCGGCGTCGCACTACAGGCGTATATACGCCTAGGTGTGAACAGAGCCTTAGTGCTAAAAATATTACCTGTAAAATGCCTCATTTGTAGTCCCAATGTGAAAGCCTGAGTGCTTTCACACTGGGGCGGTGCGCTTGCAGGACGCTAGAAAAAGTCTTGCAAGCAGCATCTTTGGGGTGGTTTGCGAGCGGTGTATACACTGCCCCTGCCCTTTGGAATGCATGGGCTGCGTTGCTGAAGCGCCTGCAAAGCGCTTCGGCAGTGGCGCTACAGGGGAGCTTTTAACCCTTTTCTAAAGGGTAAAAGCGCCCGCTCCCACCCGAATAGTGGTAAAGCGCCACTAAAACTAGCGGCACTTTACCGCTACCGCCCCCAGTGTGAAAGGGTTTTTGGCAATCCCAGTATTCCAGGAATGCAACTGTGTTTTGAAACGGTTAAATTGATGGGTTTAGTTTCGCTTTATGATTTATTGCTGCTCGGGGGCTTTGGGCTTCAGCAAAATGGCAGCCTCCAGCACGACGAAACCGGAGCAATGCTGGAGGCAATTTACAGCACACACTCATTTAGGTAGCATAATTTAATATTGTGGAATGTATGTTCTGTGCTAAAGAACATCATTTTTTTATCAAGTTGTTATGTGTAAAGTTCCACATTAAGTAAAAATGGAAAGTCACAATAAAAGGAGGTTAGAGTAGGTAGAGAAGAAAGAGAAAATGAGGCGAGAAGGGGGCACCTGACTATGGGGAGGTTTATTTGATCATCCCAACGAAATTTGGGCGGACGGTAGTTTTTCAGTGCCTGAGAATCCATGCATGGCCAGCCAATATATGAAATCAAAATCGTTCCTTTTTATTGGTTGGCTGTGGCTTTATTAACTACTACTTGACCTCCAGAAGATTTACTACCCTTCATGACCAGGCCATTTTTGCGATACGGCACTGCGTTATTTTAACTGAGAATTGCGCGGTCAATGCGACTCTTTACCCAAATAAAATGTATGTCCTTTTTTCCCCACAAATAGAGCTTTCTTTTGGTGGTATTTGACCACCTACTAGATGCGTGATCCTGCGCAGCAGAGCTGCCATGCTGCCGTATATGCAAGTTATACGGTCGGCAAGCGGTTAAAGCGCATGTATGAATATATTGGGCTAGATTCAGCAAAGAATTACGCCGGCGTATCCATAGATACGCCGCGTAAATTCAAAGCTGCGCGGCGTATCTACTTTCTGTATTCAGAAAGCTAGATACGCCGACATTGGCCTAAGATACGACTGGCATAAGTCTCTTACGCTGTCGTATCTTAGGGTGCATTCTCACGCTGGCCGCTAGGTGGCGCTCCCGTCGTTTTCAGCGGAGAGTATGCAAATTACCTAGATATGCCGATTCACAAACGTACGTGCGCCCGGCGTTCGTTGTTTGCGTAAGGCTTTTTCGGCGTAACGTTGTGCCTGCTTCTATGAGCCGCACTCAATGTTAAGTATGAACGTCGTTCCCGCTTCGATTTCTTGCGTAAGTCGTTTGCGAATAGGGCTGGACGTAATTTACGTTCAACTCGAAACCAATGACGTCCTTGCGACGTCATTTGGAGCAATGCACACTGGGATATGTACACGGACGGCGCAAAACGTCAATCACGTCAGGTCAACACACATTGATATAAAACACGCCCCCCCTTACACATTTAAATTATGCGCGCTTACGCCGGTCCCATTTACGCAACGCCGCCGAAACTTACGGAGCAAGTGCTTTGTGAATACTGCACTTGCTCCTGTAATTTGCGGCGGCGTAGCGTAAATACGATACGCTGCGCCACCGTTAGATTGCGCGCCCCTACCTGAATCTAGCCCACTGTATTGTCCATTTTTTTTCTGTTGTCTGAAAGCTACCTAGAAAAAAAAATATATATATCTCTATATAACCTTTTTACTTGAACCTGCTCTGTTAAATGAATAAAACTACACATGGACTCCTCTATTGCAGCACTACCGGCCCGTTCAGCCTCTGTGGATGAATCTAGACCAGAGCTCGTGTTCAGACTGGCCGTAGGCTCGTTATCTGTCTCCGTGCTCCATATAGACCCCCTGCCACCGACAGAGGCCACGTCAAACCCTAACCCGCTGACCCCACTGTCAGTTGGCTTCTTCAGCCGCATAGAGGCGCTACAACCGCAGACTTTCACGCAGAACGACTTTGCCTGTCTACGAAATATCTTTGCGGAAGCCTGCACTCATGATCACCTCAGGTACCCATAAGTCTTATTGTGTTTCTTCTTGAACTATGGCTACGGCAAAACCACTGCAATGGGGTAGATTTACTAAAGCTGAAGCACTCAGAATCTGGTGCCACTATGCATGGTAGCCAATCAGCTTCTAACTTCAGCTTGTTCAGTTAAGCTTTGGCAATAAAACCTGGAAGCTGATTGGTTCCTATGCAGAAGTGAGCCTGATTTTGCACCCTGCAACTTTAGTAAATAAACCCCAATGTGTTAATTAGGCACAGTGACGTGTGGGGGGGGGGGGGCGGGGAAGAATGAGTCCTGGTCATGTGACTTGACAAATTCCTGTGACCAATCTTAGGCCCCTTTCACACTGGGGCGGGGGCTGCATCAGCGGTAAAGCGTTATACCGCCAATTTCGCGGCGCCATTCGGCCGCTAGTGGGGCGGTTTTACCCCCTGCTAGTGGCGGAGAAAGGGTTAAAAAGGGTTAAAAATCACTCACTTTTCCTTACGGGTTCATGGACCTTGGCTGTGTAAGTGGCCAGAGCTGCGAAGACGTCACTCCTGCGCGGGAACCGCTGCTTACGGCACGGGTGGCTGTTTTTTTAAAACGCAAGTATCATAACGTCATCTGCTGCATATATAGTTAATTTCTCCTAAACGGTGCACTATTAGATATTTACAGTACCTATAGGTAAGCTTTATCATAGGCTTACCCATAGGTTCAAAAATGCCTCTGCCCTGCCAAAGGTAGAAACTGTTCAGGGGAGGCAGAGATCGAAAGGGGGGCAGTGATGTAAGAGAGATAAGGGGGTTATGACTGGGGCTGTGATTGCTAAGGGCGCTGTGATATAAAGGGGACTGCACTGTAAAGGGGCATTGTAAAAGGGGACTGCACTGTAAAGGGGCGCTGTGATATAAAGGGGACTGCACTGTAAAGGGGCGCTGTGATTTAAAGGGGACTGCACTGTAAAGGAGCGCTGGGATTTAAAGGGGACTGCACTGTAAAGGGGCGCTGGGATTTAAAGGGGACTGCACTGTAAAGGAGCACTGGGATTTAAAGGGGACTGCACTGTAAAGGAGCGCTGGGATTTAAAGGGGACTGCACTGTAAAGGGGCGCTGTGATATAAAGGGGACTGCACTGTAAAGGGGCGCTGGGATATAAAGGGGACTGCACTGTAAAGGGGCGCTGTGATATAAAGGGGACTGCACTGTAAAGGGGCGCTGGGATATAAAGGGGACTGCACTGTAAAGGGGCGCTGTGATATAAAGGGGTGCTGTGATATAAAGGGAACTGCACTGTAAAGGGGCGCTGTGATATAAAGGGCACTGCACTGTAAAGGGGCGCTGTGATATAAAGGGCACTGCACTGTAAAGGGGCGCTGTGATATAAAGGGCACTGCACTGTAAAGGGGCGCTGTGATATAAAGGGGACTGCACTGTAAAGGGGCGCTGTGATATAAAGGGCACTGCACTGTAAAGGGGCGCTGTGATATAAAGGGCACTGCACTGTAAAGGGGCGCTGTGATATAAAGGGCACTGCACTGTAAAGGGGCGCTGTGATATAAAGGGCACTGCACTGTAAAGGGGCGCTGTCATATAAAGGGCACTGCACTGTAAAGGGGCGCTGTGATATAAAGGGCACTGCACTGTAAAGGGGCGCTGTGATATAAAGGGGACTGCACTGTAAAGGGGCGCTGGGATATAAAGGGGACTGCACTGTAACCAGGCGCTGTGTTATAAAGGGGGCTGCACTTTAAAGGGACATTGTAATAATTACATTGCCCCTTTCCAGTGCAGTCCCCTTTATATCTCAGTGCAGTCCCCTTTTTATCACAGTTAAATCCCTCGGTCTGTGGGAAAAATGACTGCCATGAAACCGGTCCCTGGTGCCAAAAAGGTTGGGGACTGCAGCAATAATGCATCCCACCACAATTTAGGACAGATAAGCGCCACTATATTATATTTATGATTTTTGGGTTTGAATACTCTTTGAAGATGAATGGTAGTGGTTAATTTAACATCATTATAGCCAAAACATAAATGAATCTATTATATGCATATGCTTTAAACTAATTGTTGTCTTTATCTCTTGAAAGGTTCCTAGGGACTCAAATAAAAATCTCCCATGAACAGCGGCAGAGGTCCGGTGCTCGGAGTTTCAGCACTGACGTTTGTATTGGGCAGACTGAGCTCCTAGAGTGCCTTTTCCCCAGCGATTCCCAGTCTGTTCCTCCTCACTATACAGAGGTAACATGGATGGATGTGTCCTTTTTTTGCTGATTAGCCACTTCCAGACCTGCGCACGACGATGTACGTCTTCTTTTTAAAGATGGATATCTCGGTAACGGCAGCAGCTGCTGCCACAACCGAGGTATCCATCTTTAGTGTGAGCTGTCCTGTACAAGATAACGGCGGTCTTCGTGGCGGATTCGCCGTGAGATCGCCGTTATCGGTGGCGGAAGAGGGGGCCCGCCCCCTCCCGCTGCTCTCCCGCGCCCTCCGCCGCTTACCGGAGCCGTCGGTAGCGGCGGAGGAGATCGGGTGCGCTCGGCTGCTGACTGGGGACGCGACTGAAGGAAAAATCTCCTTCACCCGTCCCCATAGCTCTGCTGCGCGGAAGTGACGTCAAAACGTCAGTCCCGCCCAGCCTCTTAAAGAAACATTTTTTTTCTTTATCGTACATCACGGGACACAGAGCGGCATTCATTACTATATGGGTTATATGGAGTACCTTCAGGTGTAGACACTGGCAATCTCAAACAGGAAATGCCCCTCCCTATATAACCCCCTCCCATAGGAGGAGTACCTCAGTTTTTCCGCCAGTGTCTTAGGTGTTAGTCATGGTTTAGCTTGCCTCCGCATCCTTGGGATTAGGTGAGCTAACCGGTTCTGTCCAAAAAAGCCTCAGCGCTAAAGTGGTCAGTAACCGGACCCCAAACCCTTGGGGTATAGCCCATAATGCTTTTCTTTTTAGAGAGCTGGACCCTGGGCCCAGAACTTAGAAACCTTTGGGTGCCTAATGTTTCTGTTGCCAGAGTGCTATATGGGCCCAGGACAGTGGATCCTTCATAGGAACCCAGGGCCTGAAGGTCTAGACATCCCCACCGAGATGGGGGAAGATTGGGCCTCTTGCTTGGCAAAGTCCTGCGGCATGGAGCAGGTAAGTGAGGGGAAAACTTGCGGAACTTGGTTCTTAGCAGGTTTTTTCTGGGGGGTCACAGGGGACATGCCTAAAGTTATGCACTGCATCTGGCAAACTAGTCACATATCATAAAGATAGGATGGCTCTATATGTATTATTCCCCATAAGATGTGACCTCCCTTGTAGTGTTGGAAAAGCATTGAGTGGGGCCTGTGTGATATAAAAGTATATGTGTGTGTCAGAGAGCTGTGCTTACCTGCAAGCCTCCAGGCGATGCTCCATTCAGTCTTCCTCCTCAGAGCCTGCAAGGCAGGCAAAACGCTGACCTCCTCATGGTTCCAGGCTGCAGGCTGCAGTTTGCTGGAGCAGAGAGGTCCCTTCCTCCCAACCCCACCCCCCCCTGTCGGGAGGGGCATTTCCTGTTTGAGATTGCTGGGGGGGAAGGGCGGGTCTGTGGCTTAAGGAAGGGGCGGCCCTTCCTTGTTTGTTCCATATAGCTCATTCAATACTTTGGAACCGAGGAGGAAAGACCTGAACGGCAAGCACGGGGCGCCGAGGACACACAGTGGCCAGAAAGAATATTGCAGTCTTCAGAAAGACTGTTTTCAAGCCTAGGAATAGGCTGTTTCTTTTCCATCTCATAGTTTTTCTTGCAATACTACTCAGGGGGACAGAATGTTTTTTCTTTCCTAGATTTGAAAAAAAAAAAAAAAAAAGTGTCATCTAGGGGAGAGGAAGCATTTTTTATCCCCCAAACAGGTGTTTGGGCATTTAACTATTTATAAGTCCCAGGTACCAATAAGTAGCAGGTGTACCTCGGTATTGTACCATGGCATCAAAAAACAAGGGTACAAGAGGTGGGGATTCCCCCAGAGAGTCTGAGGTCTCGGACAAAGCTATGCCGCTGCTTTCCCCACAGGGAGCCTTGGGGCCATCGGGATCTGGGGCTGGAGCTGACGCGGGTCAGTCCAACCCTAAGATGGTCACGGAGGAGGTATTACTCACCTCTTTAAAAGAGATGCAGAAAAGCATGGGTAAAATGATAGCCGCAGCTATGCGGGGCAGTAAGCGGAATAGATCTCCGTCGCCCGAGCGCGGACCCTCAGAAGAGGAGGTCCTTTCCTCAGGGGAATTGGACGACCTCTTGGACAAGGACCAAGTAGGTTCAGGGATCGAAGATCCGGATACAGAGGAGTCTGGGGCAGTCTCCCTGAGGGAGAGCTGGTGGATTCAAGGATTGTCGGACTTGGTCCATAGGGCATTCAACTTGCCAGTACCAGATCTCCAGGTATCGACGGTTTCAGCTTTGGGCTCACTGAGGGCGCCTCAAAGCAATGCTGTGTTTCCGATCCATCCTCTATTAGAGGGAGTTTTGTTCCAAGATTGGAACAAGCCAGATAAGATCTTCTTACCACCTAAAAGGTTCTCTGTCCTATATCCTATGGAAGAAAAATTTTCCAAAAGATGGGCTACTCCTGCAGTGGACGCAGCCATCTCATGTGTTAACAAATCGTTAACATGCCCTGTAGAAAACATACAGGTGTTCAAGGATCCAGTTGATAAGCGCTTGGAAGCACTACTTAAGAACTCCTTCACTACTGCAGGGGCAGTAGTACAGCCAGCTGTGGCTGCGATTGGGGTCGCTCAAGCATTATCGGATCAATTTAAGCAGATGCTTAAACTTATTCCTGCCCAGCAGGCAGAAGAATTTTCGGATGTCCCTAAGGCCATATGTTTTACGGTAGACGCAATCAAGGATTCTATCCAGCAAGCGTCACGTTTATCGTTATCCCTTATCCATATGAGAAGACTCTTATGGTTAAAAAGCTGGGAGGCTGAGCCCCCATGCAAGAAGCTCCTGGTAGGGTTCCCCTTCCATGGAGGACGACTCTTCGGAGAAGACCTAGATAAATACATTCAGACCATTTCAAACGGCAAGAGTACTCTCTTGCCAACTAAGAAGAAGGTTCAGGGGCCTGCGTTTAAACGACAGTATTCCCCTGGGCAGGGGCCCTCTAATGCCAAACAGTATCGACGGCCTCCTGCAAAAGCAAACTTCGGCTTCAACAGCAAATCACAAGGACAGGCTGTTAGAGGCAAAAGGCAGTGGTTTCGCAAACCAGCAAAACCAGCCCCCAAGCCAACCTTATGAAGGGGCGCCCCCACCCACGAAGGTGGGGGGAAGGCTGCGACTCTTTTCAGAGATTTGGGAAGCCAGCATTCCCGACGAGTGGGTACGGTCTTCCGTGGCCACAGGCTACAAATTAGATTTCCTAAGGTTTCCTCCTCCTCATTTCCAGGAGTCGAGGATTCCAAACGATCCGGAAAAGGGAGCCGCATTAAGATCGGCATTAGATCATCTACTTTCCCAGGAAGTAATAGTAGAGGTACCAGTCCTGGAACAGGGGCTGGGTTTCTACTCCAACCTATTCATCATCCCAAAATCCAATGGAGATGTCAGGCCAATTTTGGACCTAAAGATGGTAAATGCATATCTAAAGATCCGCTCATTTCGGATGGAATCCGTGCGGTCAGCAGCTGCCACACTCCAGAAGGACGACTTCATGGCGTCCATAGACATAAAGGATGCCTACCTTCATGTTCCAATTTATCAGCCACATCAAAGATATCTACGCTTCATGGTGGCTTCGCGTCACTTCCAATTCGTGGCGCTTCCCTTCGGGTTGGCTACGGCCCCCCGGGTGTTCACGAAGGTCCTAGCCCCGATCCTAGCCAAGCTAAGGATCCAAGGGGTCACGATCCTAGCATACCTGGACGACCTCCTAGTCATAGACCACTCGTCTCCCGGCTTGGAGCGAGCAGTGGCCCTCACGGTCCAATACCTCGAGAGGTTCGACTGGGTCCTAAATCGAGAAAAGTCAGCTTTCCAGCCCACAAGGCAGTTGGAATATCTCGGCATGAGATTAGACACAGAACAACAAGGAGTGTTCCTACCTCTGAGGAAGGTAAAAGCCATCAAGGAATTAATCCTACTGGTTCTAAGCAAGAAAGAACCGACTATTCGCCTATGTATGAGGTTACTAGGCAAGATGGTGGCCACGTTCGAGGCGGTACCATACGCCCAGAGCCACACTCGCATCCTACAGGCAGCCATCCTGTCAGCATGGAGCAGAAGGCCACAGGCCTTGGATATCCCGTTGCCGCTCTTATCAAGAGTCCGACAAAGTCTGTGTTGGTGGTTAGACCCTCAGAATCTACTGAAGGGGAAGTCTTTCAGCCCAGTGGCTTGGAAGATAGTGACCACAGACGCCAGCCTGACGGGCTGGGGAGCAATTTTGGATGGTTGCACTCGCCAAGGTACTTGGGCAAAGCCAGAGAAGCAGTTGCCCATCAACATCTTGGAGCTCAGAGCTGCTCGACTAGCCCTCAGGGCTTGGACGTCAAAATTGCAGGGGTTCCCGGTGAGAATTCAATCAGACAATGCCACGGCCGTGGCATACATAAATCACCAAGGGGGAACCAGGAGTCAAGCCGCTCAGAGAGAGGTGAGCTTGATTCTCCTATGGGCAGAGGCGCATGTGCCCTGCATATCGGCAATATTCATTCCAGGAGTGGACAACTTTCAGGCGGACTTCTTAAGCCGCCAGACTCTATGGCCGGGGGAATGGTCTCTGCATCCACAAGTCTTTCAAGCACTCTGCCAAAGATGGGGAGTGCCGGACGTGGATATCATGGCATCGAGACTCAACAAGAAACTTCTTTATGCGTTTCCCCCGCTCCAGTTACTACCCCGCCTGCTGCGCAGGATCCGGGTGGAACACATACCAGTCATCCTGGTAGCTCCAGCATGGCCCAGAAGGGCATGGTACTCACTCATCCTAAAGATGGTAGTGGGAGACCCTTGGACTCTTCCTCTACGGCCAGACCTGCTATCGCAAGGTCCGATCCTCCACCCTGCCTTACGGCATCTAAATTTGACGGCCTGGAAGCTGAATCCCTGATTCTCAGGGGTAGAGGTCTGTCTCAGAAAGTAGTCTCTACCCTAATCAGAGCCAGGAAACCGGTCTCTAGGGTGATTTATTACAGGGTCTGGAAGGCCTATGTAGGCTGGTGTGAGTCCAAGCGATGGCTTTCTCGCAAATTTACCATCGATAGAGTATTAAGTTTTCTCCAGCTAGGAGTGGATAAAGGATTGGCATTAAGCACAATCAAAGGACAGATTTCTGCTCTGTCAGTGTGGTTTCAGCGGCCGCTGGCCACCCACTCGCTGGTTAAGACCTTCCTTCAAGGGGTCTTACGTATTAGACCTCCAGTTAAATCCCCGCTTTGTCCGTGGGATTTAAATCTTGTTCTGTCAAGCTTACAGAAACAACCGTTTGAGCCGTTGGCTGAAATTCCTTTGGTTCTACTGACAAGGAAGTTAGTATTTTTGGTTGCCATAGTTTCCGCAAGAAGAGTTTCGGAGCTAGCGGCCTTATCCTGTAAGGAACCATATCTTGTTTTTCATAAGGACAGGGTCGTTCTCCGCCCTCATCCTTCCTTCCTACCGAAGGTCATATCCAGTTTTCATTTGAACCAGGATTTGGTATTACCATCCTTCTTCCCTAAACCTACTTCCAGAAAGGAAGGGTTGCTGCATACCTTGGATATTGTCAGGGCCATGAAGGCCTATCTTAAAGCTACAAAGAAGATCCGGAAAACAGATGTGCTGTTCATTCTACCGGATGGGCCCAAGAAGGGGCAGGCAGCTGCAAAGTCCACCATTTCTAGGTGGATTAAGCAATTAATCACTCAGGCCTACGGCTTGAAAGGGTTGCCTCCTCCAGTATCATTAAAGGCTCATTCTACTAGAGCCATGGGCGCCTCCTGGGCAGCACACCACCAGATCTCTATGGCTCAAGTTTGCAAGGCGGCAACCTGGTCTTCTGTCCACACGTTTACAAAATTCTACAAGTTGGACGTAAGAAGGAATACTGATACTGCCTTCGGGCAGGCAGTGCTGCAGGCTGCAGTTTGAGACCCTCGGATTCCGGGGGCTCCTCTTTTTTGAGTTAAATTTAAAATGTAAAATTATTTTTCTCAACTAAGTTGGATTTATTATGATTTGAGTATATCTCTAAATTAAATCCTTTTGTCTTGGAGATGTTCTCCCTCCCCTCATTGTAAGCATTGCTTTGGGACATCCCATATAGTAATGAATGCCGCTCTGTGTCCCGTGATGTACGATAAAGAAAAAGAGATTTTTAATACAGCTTACCTGTAAAATCTTTTTCTTGGAGTACATCACGGGACACAGAGCTCCCACCCCTCTTTTTGGGGACCATTTTGGGAGGCATACTGCTTGCTACAAAACTGAGGTACTCCTCCTATGGGAGGGGGTTATATAGGGAGGGGCATTTCCTGTTTGAGATTGCCAGTGTCTACACCTGAAGGTACTCCATATAACCCATATAGTAATGAATGCCGCTCTGTGTCCCGTGATGTACTCCAAGAAAAAGATTTTACAGGTAAGCTGTATTAAAAATCTCTTTTTTTTTGTCATTTGAAAAAATTTGTTTCAAATTTTTTGTTTTTTTCTTGCATTTTAGTCTAAATATGAGATCTGAGGTTTTTTTTGACCCCAGATCTCATATTTAAGAGGACCTGTCATGCTTTTTTCTATTACAAGGGATGTTTACATTCCTTGTAATAGAAAATCAAAGTGATCACATTTTTATTTTTTTCAGTGTAAAAAGTAATAAAATAAATAAAACATTTTTTTTTTAAAGTGCCCCGTCGAGCTCGCGCGCAGAAGCGAGCGCATACGTGAGTAGCGCCTGCATATGAAAACGGTGTTCAAATCACACAAGTGAGGTATCACCGCGATCGTTAGAGCGAGAGCAATAATTCTAGCCCTAGACCTACTCTGTAGCTCAAAAAATGCAACCCATAGAATTTTTTAAACGTCGCCTATCGAGATTTTTAAGGGTAAAAGTTTGACGCCATGCCACGAGCGGGCGCAATTTTTAAGCGTGACATGTTGGGTATCATTTTACTCGGCGTAACATTATCTTTCACAATATATAAAAAAAATTGGGCCAAAATTATTGTTGTCTTATTTTTTAATTCAAAAAAGTGATTTTTTTCCAAAAAAAGTGCGCTTGTAAGACCGCTGCGCAAATACGGTGTGACAAAAAGTATTGCAATGACCACTATTTTATTCTCTAGGGTGTTAGAAAAAAAATATATATAATGTTTGGGGGTTTTAAGCAATTTTCTAGCAGAAAAAAACTGTTTTAGTCTTGCAAACACCAAATCTGAAAAACACCTAAGGTCTGGAAGTGGTTGGAGGTCAATGTATTGTAAATTCAGTAAAGCGAATTCTATACTGAAAAAAATATACAATACTATTACTAACCACCTTCTAAAAATGCTAGAAGTCTTGCTGATCTTTACTTCTAGTCAATGACCAGGAACAAGCATGCAGAAAAGGAGGTTTTAACTTCACTCTGACTTTGCTGTTTTAAAAGTTATTGTAGCCAGAGATAACCAGGCAACTAGCATTTTCAGATGGAGGTTGGCATTGCCAGACTATATATTTCCCTCTGTACAGGTTTCCTATAACAGCTTTTTTTTTTTTTTCTCTTTTTGTAAAGCTCCTAAAATTTGATTTGGAAAATGATGTGGACAGCAGATCATCTCCATGCATTCACCTGCATTATAAGCATTTAGAGACCAGAGGAGCTCAGGTGAGTTGTAACATTTATTTTTTGCTGTGGTGGACACTGGCCCAGATTCAAAAAGGAATTGCGCCTGTGTAACCATAGGTTACACAGCGCAATTGCTTACTTGCCCCGGCGTTACGAATGCTCCTGATTCAGGAACATCGTAACGCCGACTGCAGCCTAAAATCTGCGTGGCATAAGGCTCTTATGCCCGCATATCTTAGGCTGCATTCTAGCGATGGCCGCTAGGAGGCGTTCCCGTTGTGCTCAGTGTATAGTATGCAAATTGCATACTAACACCGATTCACAACGTTGCGTGAGCCCTGCGTACGCAATTTACGTAGTTTGCGTACGTCGGGTTTCGCGTAAGGTTGCACATCCTAAAAGCAGGGGCAGCCAATGCTAAAGAATACCCGTCGTTCCCGCTTCGCAAAATTTGAAATCTACGTCGTTTGCGTAAGTGATTCGTGAATGGCGCTGGACACCATTCACGTTCACTTTGAAGCAAATGACGTCATTTGCCGCAATGCACGTCGGGAAAGTTTCCCGACGGAGCATGCGCTCTACGCTCGGCGCGGGGGCGCGCCTAATTTAAATGATTCCCGCCCCCTACGGGATCATTTACATTAGGCGCCCTTACGCAGGGCAAGTTTACACAGCGCACACGCAATTTACGAGCTACTGCTCCGTGAATCGCGGGTAGCGCAGGAAATTTGCGGGGGCGCAGGGCAAAAACGCTGCAATGCGCCTCCGTAACTAAGGGGCAAATCTACCTGAATCCGGGCCCCTGCTGGTACTACCGTTTTCTATGAATGAAACTCAATTTATGAATGGAGGAGACAGACTATTCAGTCATCCGCCCATCCTCCATTCATTGATCTGGTTTCATTCATAGAAGCTGTAGTATTGACTTCTATAAATGAAGGAACTAGGTGGAAAGGGTGGGAATAAACTGACATGGTTGATGTGATCTGTTAACCACTTAAGACCCGGACCTTTAGGCAGCTAAAGGACTCGGCCAGTTTTTGCGATTCGGCACTGCGTCGCTTTAACTGACAATTGAGCGGTCGTGCGACGTGGCTCCCAAACAAAACTGGCGTCCTTTTTTCCCCACAAATAGAGCTTTCTTTTGGTGGTATTTGATCACCTCTGCGGTTTTTATTTTTTGTGCTATAAACAAAAATAGAGCGACAATTTTGAAAAAAATGCAATATTTTTGCTATAATAAATATCCCCCAAAAATATATATATAAAAAAAAGTTTAGGCTGATACGTATTCTTCTACCTATTTTTGGTAAAAAAAATCGCAATAAACGTTTATCGGTTGGTTTGCGCAAAATTTATAGCATTTACAAAATAGGGGATAGCTTTATTGCATTTTTATTAATTTTTTATTTTTTTTTTACTTCTACTAATGGCGGCGATAGGTGATTTTTTTTTTTTTTTTTTTTGTGACTGCGACATTATGGCGGACACTTCGGACAATTTTGACACATTTTTGGGACCATTGTCATTTTCACAGCAAAAAATGCATTAAAAATGAAAGGGTTATGTGTGACCTCATGTCTGTTTCTAACTGTAGGGGGGTGTGGCTGTAGGTGTGACGTCATCAATTTTGTTTCCCTATAAAAGGGAACACACGATCGATCACGGCGCCACAGTGAAGAACGGGGAAGCTTTTTTTTTTTTTGCAAAAATGAATACACCCCAATGAAAGTCTACATTTTAGACAACAAAAATCTTAATTAACAAGAACTCAAGTGCAGGTGAGCCTAATAATTCATTAAACAAACAGTTGTCCAGCAGACAGTTGATTATAAAAGGGAGTTACTTAACAAAGAAAACTCCTCCCATTTCATGCTGTCTGCAATGGCACCACATGGAAGAGAAACGTCCCAAGGCCTGGGAAAGAAAATCATACACAAGAAAGGTGAATCCTACAAGAAGATCAGCAAAGTTGTTTACTTGTCAGTCACAATACTGGAGCAAAAGTGATTACAAAAAGTTAACAAAGGGCCAGATTCAAGAAGCAATTGCGCCTGTGTAACCATAGATTACACGGCGCAATTGCTTACTTGCTCCGGCGTAGCGAATGCTCCTGATTCAGGAACATCGCTACGCCGACTGCAGCCTAAAATCTGCGTAGCATAAGGCTCTTATACCACGCAGATTTTAGGCAGGCTGCATTCTTGCGTTGGCCGCTAGGGGGCGCTCCCATTGTGCTCAGTGTATAGTATGCAAATTGCATACTAACACCGATTCACAACGTTGCGCGAGCCCTGCGTACGCAAATTACGTAGTTTGCGTACGTCGGGTTTCGCGTAAGGTTACACATCCTAATAGCAGGCGCAGCCAATGCTATAGGATACCCACGTTCCCGCGTCGCGATATTTAAAATCTACGTCGTTTGCGTAAGTGAATCCTGAATGGCGCTGGACGCCATTCACGTTCACTTTGAAGCAAATGACGTCCTTGCGACGTCATTTGCCGCAATGCACGTCGGGAAAGTTTCCCGACGGAGCATGCGCTCTACGCTCGGCGCGGGAGCGCGCCTAATTTAAATGATTCCCGCCCCCTACAGGATCATTTACATTAGGCGCCCTTACGCAGGGCAAGTTTACACAGCGCACACGCAATTTACGGAGCTACTGCTCCGTGAATCGCGGGTAGCACAGGAAATTTGCGAGGGCGCAGGGGAAAAACGCTGCCCTGCGCCTCCGTAACTAAGGGGCAAATCTACCTGAATCCGGGCCCCTGCTGGTACTACCGTTTTCTATGAATGAAACTCAATCTATGAATGGAGGAGACAGACTATTCCGTCATCCGCCCATCCTCCATTCATTGATCTGGTTTCATTCATAGAAGCTGTAGTATTGACTTCTATAAATGAAGGAACTAGGTGGAAAGGATGGGCATAAACTGACATGGTTGATGTGATCTGTTAACCACTTAAGACCCGGACCTTTAGGCAGCTAAAGGACCCGGCCAGTTTTTGCGATTCGGCACTGTGTCGCTTTAACTGACAATTGCGCGGTCGTGCGATGTGGATCCCAAACAAAATTGGCGTCCTTTTTTTCCCACAAACAGAGCTTTATTTTGGTGGTATTTGTTCACCTCTGCGGTTTTTGATTTTTGCGCTATAAACAAAAATAGAGCGACAATTTTGAAAAAAATGCAATATTTTTTGCTATAATAAATATCCCCCAAAAATACATAAAAAAAAGTTTAGGCTGATACGTATTCTTCTACCTATTTTTGGTAAAAAAAATCGCAATAAGCGTTTATCGGTTGGTTTGCGCAAAATTTATAGCATTTACAAAATAGGGGATAGCTTTATTGCATTTTTATTATTTTTTTTTTTTTTTGTTTACTACTACTAATGGCGGCGATCGGTGATTTTTTTTTTTTTCGTGACTGCGACATTATGGCGGACACTTCGGACAATTTTGACACATTTTTGGGACCATTGTCATTTTCACAGCAAAAAATGCATTAAAAATGAAGGGGTTATGTGTGACCTCATGTCTGTTTCTAACTGTAGGGGGGTGTGGCTGTAGGTGTGATGTCATCGATTTTTGTTTTCCTATAAAAGGCGCCACAGTGAAGAACGGGGAAGCTTTTTTTTTTTTGCAAAAATGAACACACCCCAACGAAAGTCTTGGGAGCAAAGCTAAATTTTAGACAACAAAATCTTAATTAACAAGAACTCAAGTACAGGTGAGCCTAATAATTCATTAAACAAACAGTTGTCCAGCAGACAGTTGATTATAAAAGGGAGTTACTTAACAAAGAAAACTCCTCCCATTTCATGCTGTCAGCAATGGCACCACATGGAAGAGAAACGTCCCAAGGCCTGGGAAAGAAAATAATTTCTTTACACAAGAAAGGTGAATCCTACAAGAAGATCAGCAAAGTTGTTTACTTGTCAGTCACAATACTGGAGCAAAAGTGATTACAAAAAGTTAACAAAGGGCCAGATTCAAGAAGCAATTGCGCCTGTGTAACCATAGGTTACACAGCGCAATTGCTTACTTGCTCCGGCGTAGCGAATGCTCCTGATTCAGGAACATCGCTACGCCGACTGCAGCCTAAAATCTGCGTGGCATAAGGCTCTTATGCCACGCAGATTTTAGGCTGCATTCTTGCGTTGGCCGCTAGGGGGCGCTCCCATTGTGATCTGTGTATAGTATGCAAATTGCATACTAACACCGATTCACAACGTTGCGCGAGCCCTGCGTACACAAATTACATAGTTTGCGTACGTCGGGTTTCGCGTAAGGTTACACATCCTAATAGCAGGCGCAGCCAATGCTATAGGATACCCACGTTCCCGCGTCGCGATATTTAAAATCTACGTCGTTTGCGTAAGTGAATCGTGAATGGCGCTGGACGCCATTCACGTTGAAGCAAATGACGTCCTTGCGACGTCATTTGCCGCAATGCACGTCGGGAAAGTTTCCCGACGGAGCATGCGCTCTACGCTCCGCGCGGGAGCGCGCCTAATTTAAATGATTCCCGCCCCCGGCGGGATCATTTACATTGCGTGCGCTTACGCCGGGCAATTTTGCCGGTGCGCCCTCGCAATTTATGGAACTACTGCTCCGTGAATCGAGGGCAGCGCAAAATATTTGCGGGGGCGCAGGGCAAAATCGTTGCCCTGTGCCTCTGCAAATAAAGCGCAAATGTACCTGAATCTGGGCCCCAGATGGGACTGCGACCATCTCTGAGCCGTCCAGGCCGTCCACAGTGTCAGTCATTAGGGCAGTGGACGGTGTCAGTAGTTTTTTTTTTTTTTTTTTTTTTTTTTTTTTATTAATTTTTACAATTTGTCAAATTTTTTGGTTTCACTTTTCATTCTGTATCGTCACTCCAATTCATTTTAATGACTTTTATGCACTGATTCTTTGTTTTTTCAGGGCAGTTCTGGACGACTTGGTTCAGTCCCACAGAGATCCGAGCTTCAGGTTCAATTGACTTCCGCCTCGTGTGAGCTGGATATTACTATTGTAGATAGACTGAACTCCTTGCTCCAGCCACAGAAACTGGGCACCGTGGAAATGATGACGTCACATCTGTTCACCTCGTACAACAAACACATTAGTTTGGTCAGTTTTGTGTATTCTAACTTTGAGGAACATAATCTGAAGTTTTTGTTTAATTCAATATTGCAGTGTTTTGTCGTTTTTTACAAGCTTGTTTTTTAATGGGCTGTTTGCCTTATTGTCTTCTCAGCACAAGGACTTTCCAGAGGTGCTCTTAGATGATTCCCGTTCCCCAGTAAACACTCGGACCTCTGTGCTAGTGTCTGCTCCATCTCTCCACCTTGCGGTGCGGTTCCCCATTCCTGACCTCCGATCGGACCAGGAGCGGGGTCCTTGGTTCAAAAAATCTCTGCAGAAAGAGATCCTTCATCTGAGGTTCTCTGATGCTGAATTCAAGACAGAGGTTCTAGGTGGTTCTTCCCCAGAACAATTGAAACTGGAGTTTATTTTTAAAGAGCTAGCAGGTATGTGCAGTACATCACCCCATGAATGTATAAGACAACTACAATATATACAACATGCTATAAGGCCCAACCCCATAAGGATAAAAAATAGGGATGCACCAATATATATAGGTGCCGAAACATATCGGCCAAAAACAGCTTTTTCGGGCAAATGCCGAAACGGCTTTAAAACTGCCGATAGGACTAGTGGCTGCAGAGCGGTAAAACACACTGAAACTGTCTCCACACGCTGCTAGCACACAGCCCCGCCTGCTCCTAACCCCACGCTGTGATAAACAGAAAGCCATTCTAATACTGAGATGTGCTCTGTCTATCACAACATGGGGTTAGGAGGAGACGGGGCTGTGTGCTAGCAGCGTGTGGAGACAGTTTCAGCATACGGGCGGCGGTGAGTTGCTTTTCCTTCTAGCAGCCTTCCGTCCACCCCCCCTCCCCCCCCCCCCTCCACATACCTCCCTCCTGCTGGATATATCTTCGGGACTCTGCCCCCCCCCCTCCTCCTCCCTCCGGCTGGCTATATGTTCGGGACTCTGTCACCCCTCCTCCCCCCCCCCCCCCCCCCACTGCCTAGTCTGGCTTCTGTGACTGTCCCTGACGCCAATCCACTCCTGAGGTGACAGGGTTAATAAAGAGAACCTGTAACCTCCAATTGTGTAAACAAAAATAAGAAATAATAATTCAATGAATAAAATAAGTAATTAAAGTAAAGAATAAGAAAAATAATATTCAAAATAAGAAAATTATACAAAAACATTTTTTAAAGACAAGCTTACAAAAAAAAGTGATAAAGTAATAAAAAAGAAAAAAGAAACAAAAGGCAGGAAATCGGGGGCACAGTGAGGCGGCAATTGGGGGCACAGTGAGTGTATGTTTTAACATACAATTATAAAAAATAAAAAAAATAAAAGTCATTTTCGGTTTCGGCCTGACATTTTTTTTTATTTTGGTTTCGTTTCGGTTCTGAAATTTCCATTTCGGTGCACCTCTAATAAAAAGTCCAAATGCTTTTTAAGTCTAGGGGCAGAGGATTGGGGTGTAAATACCTGCCTTACTCCTTGCTCCAGCAGGCCCCCTCCATAGTTGTGATTGGTCCACCTGCTCTTCAAGCTGCCACCAACTCCATGCACATTCCAATCTCAACCCGTATAGTACACAATCACATTGCGTGGACCTTCGGCAGAGGAAAAGAGCGCTGGTGCCAGACGGAGCTAGGAATCAGGCAGTGAAAAGGCTGTTTTACAATCTCCTAGACATGAAGCGCAATTAACCCTTGCAGTATGTGGGGGGGGGGGGGTGCAAGGTGGATTTTTTTTCCCCGGCTTGCATAGCAGTCAGGAATGGCCATGTGTAAGAATGTGAATCCCCTCTCTTAAAGTGGAATGTTCCTCTCTTCCCCTCCTTTTCAACTTTTGGGATTTTAAAGTCTATAAGACACACCCCCTCAACCTCCTCACTGACTGAGATTGATAGCAGCGGGAGCCAATGGCTCCTACTGTTGTGTCTTAGCCAATGCGGAGAGAGACCTGATAGAGCCGCTGGTCTCGTGCACATTACTGGATAAGGATCAGGTAAGTATTAGGGGAGCTGCACGCCGAAGATTTTTTACCTTTATGCATAGAATGCATGAAGGTAGAAAACCTTCAGCCTTTACAACCAATTTAATGAAATCCACTTTAATTATGCGATCGGCCCCAATTGTACACAGCCAGCATGCAAGAAGTGAAGATAATATTCTTTCTGCATTTTGTGATTTTTCTGCAGGTGCCTTCCAGGAAGAAAGTGATGGCCCAGAAATCCAGTTCCTAAGGGTGGTTAAGAAAAGCAATGATTCAGATGGAGACATGACAACATCCGACAATTTTGATTGGCCAAGGTTTGTCGATTTTGTTGACACTTTGCATAAGGCAAGGCAGAAGCCCTGACTTTTTCCCCTCCTGCAGATGATTTCATTTCATTGCTCTGTCGCTCTTCTCTTTTTTTTTTTTTTTTAATCACCAGGTTCTTGTGGTAGCACAGCAGATTGGCTTTTTTGTGCTACCTTTTCCTTTCACAGTCTTGGCTTTGTAGTACAGAAGGATGCCAGAGGATGATAACAAATCAAATTCAGATTACCCTGCTTGCATTTAAAAAAAAAAATACCTTTTCAATGTTGCATTAGTGATTACAGAGTTGTCACTTGTTTCTTTTCTATCTGCCTGGGGTTTAGATTTAAGGTAAAGGAAGGGGAGTTAAAGTTTCAGGATCTCGTTTTTGTTTAAAAATTCGTCCGCACCAGGTAACATGTTTAGGGTCAGAGTCAGGATTTGTAGGGAGGGTTAAATATTAATCGCTCTTTTTAGGGATTAGGTTAAAGGAGTTGTAAAGGCAGAAGGTTTTTATCTTAATGCATTAAGATAAGACGCCTTTTGTGTGTAGCAGTATCCCCAGCCCCCCTAATACTTACCTGAGCCCCAGCGATGTCCATGAGTCCCTTGGCCGCCCGGGAATCCCCTCCTTATTGGCTGAGACACAGCAGTTGCGCCATTGGCTCCCTCAGCTGTCAATTAAAGTCAGTTAGCCAATCAGGAAAGAGATAAGGTGGGGCTGAATGGCAGCTCCGTGTCTGAATGGACACATGGAGTTGCAGCTCGGCTCAGATGCCCCCAGATGCCAGGAGCACAGAAGAAGGACCCGAGAGGATCTGGGCTGCTCTGTACAAATCCATTACACAGAGCAGGGAAGTATAACCACATGTTTCGTTATTTAAAAAAAAAAAACAAGACTTTACAATAATTTTAAAAATAAATAGTAAAACTAGGGGTAGTAGTAAACTCCACGTTCTGACTTGTACCTACAGGTAAGCCTATAATGAGGCTTACCTGTAGGTATAGTGAATATCTGTTAGATATTTACCGTTTTGGGAGGTATTCACATTTGTAGTGGCTGGTGACGTCCCCAACGCATGCGCTCTAAATGGATGGCACACTGGAGTATACCATCCATTCAGAGCACTATGCTGTAACCAAGACACCCGTGCGCATGTGTGGCAGTGACGCCATCGCTGTCCAGCTATATAAACAGCCAGAGAGCGTGAACCCAAAAGGAAGAGTATGCAGTGCATACAGTACTAGCACATTATGACTTAAAGCACCCTGGTGCCCAGATTTTTTTTTTTTACTGTTTTAAGTGTTAGGGACACTATGGAGCTTTCTAAAAAAATATTAAAAAATACTAGCACTGGGCTTCTGGTCCTTGCAGATGACTACAGTTTATGATACTACAGTTTTGGATGCTTCTGAGCCTCTAGCAGCAGCATGGCCTACTGTAGCTATTATTAAATTCTTGGTGTGGACTGTACAGTATATTAATGTGTGATGTGTTCTCTAACTTTCCCTCAAGGATTGTACTAAAAATCAATCCTGTAGCCATGCATTCTATTTTGGAGCGAGTAGCTGCAGAGGAGGACGACGATGGGCATTTTCACGAAGATGAGGAAGGGAATTCTCATTCACTAAAAGATTTCTGCGACTTCAAACGCCCCGAGCCCTCGCCTTTCTCCTCCCGGAGAGTCATGTTTGAGAATGAAGAGGTATGGTATAGCGTCAGGGTAGTGCATTACACAGAGATGACAACTGATACAACAATAAGGGGAGAGGGTTCCCAGCTCTGAACACTTGTTGTGCCTATTATTATGAGATCCCTCCATCACTGCTGGATTTAGTTTATGATAAGGAGAATGTAACAGGAGGCGCTGCAACACTCAAAGGTGGGTGGGAACACCCAAAACTCCCAGGTTGACAGAAAGATTTGGTAACTCGCTGCTGAGTAAACTCATCAGACCACCCAGCCCTACATATAACCAACATATCAATCTTGTTTAAAGGGGAACTAAACCCTTCTACCATTTTCAGCCATGGAAGCTGCCATCTTAGCTTCTGTTTGATCTGCAACCGCCATGATGCACATGTGATCAATTATGACACCAGACAAAATTTGCCAGCAATGTAACTGTTTTTTTTTTTAATGGGTTTAGTTCTGCTTTACACTGACCTGGCCTTATTTAACCACTTGCCGACCGCCGCATGTATATGTACGTCCACAGAATGGCACATACAGGCAAATGGGCGTACAGGTACGTCCCTGCCTTTCCGCGGGTCAGGGGTCCGATCGGGACCCCCCCCCGCTACATGCGGCGTTTGGATTCCCGCGGGGAGCGATCCGGGACAATGGCGCGGCTATTCGTTTATAGCCGCTTCGTCGCGATCGCTCCCCGGAGCTGAAGAACGGAGAGAGCCGTATGTAAACACGGCTTCCGCGTGCTTCACTCTGGCGTCTGCATCGATCGAGTGATCCCTTTTATAGGGAGACTCGATCGATGACGTCAGTCCTACAGCCACACCCCCCTACAGTTGTAAACACACACTAGGTGAACCCTAACTCCTACAGCGCCCCCTGTGGTTAACTCCCAAACTGCAACTGTCATTTTCACAATAAACAATGCAATTTAAATGCATTTTTTGTTGTGAAAATGACAATGGTCCCAAAAATGTGTCAAAATTGTCCGAAGTGTCCGCCATAATGCCGCAGTCACGAAAAAAATCGCTGATCGCCGCCATTGGTAGTAAAAAAAAAAAATAATAATAAAACTATCCCCTATTTTGTAAACGCTATAAATTTTGCGCAAACCAATCGATAAACGCTTATTGCAATTTTTTTTACCAAAAATAGGTAGAAGAATACGTATCGGCCTAAACTGAGGAAAAAAAATGTTTTTGGGGGATATTTATTATAGCAAAAAGTAAAAAATATTGAATTTTTTTCAAAATTGTCGCTCTATTTTTGTTTATAGCGCAAAAAATAAAAACCACAAAGGTGATCAAATACCACCAAAAGAAAGCTCTATTTGTGGGAAAAAAAAGAATGTAAATTTTGTTTGGGAGCCACGTCGCACGACCACGCAATTGTCTGTTAAAGAGACGCAGTGCCGAATTGTAAAAACGCCTTTGGGCATTTAGCAGCATATTGGTCCGGGGCTTAAGTGGTTAAAGGGGAACTAAACCCTTCTACCATTTTCAGCCATCTTAGCTTCTGTTTGATCTGCAACTGCCATGATGCACATGTGATCAATTATGACACCAGACAAAATTTGCCAGCAATGTAACTGTTTTTTTTTTAATGGGTTTAGTTCTGCTTTACACTGATCTGGCCTTATTTAAACCTGTATAAAATTGATTTGAAAATGGTGTTTGGATCCAACTAGCTGCTGGGGAGAAAAACTGATCGCTCTTTGAAAACTCAATCAACTTTAGAATGAATGTTCCTTTTCTTATTCCTTCATCTTGAAGTAGAACATTTTTGGATCTCTGTGTATTTATATTGTAATTTATCTGCCGTTCTGTTTTTTTAGATGGTGATGCCTGGAGACACCATAGAAATGACAGAGTTCCAGGAAAAAGCAATCAGCAATTCCCACTATGTTCTTGAACTGACCTTGCCCAGTGTTTATTTGATGCTACCAAACAAAGTCTTCTATGAGAAATTATATAACAGGTAATAAAAATGTGCAGGTGCTTAGGCACCGGTAGCCCGGAAAGTTGGGCTGGGCTATATATGTGTATTTTCATGGTTGTGTATGTGTGCTTTATTTGCCTCTTCAGTTGTCTTCTGCATGTTCTGGAAGTTTGGCATGGGGGTGCGTTGGTCTTATCTATGTAACTCCAGTTTTGATGGGAAAGAAACAACTTATTAGGCAATATAGTATATACATTGCAGGCATTTTAGAAACCACAGTTGTAGATTCATACCTTTGTTTGGAAGAAACGGCTATTAATCCCTGTACACACGATCGGATATCTGATGGGATCTAATCCGATGAAGCTGACTTGCATCAGTCTTGCCTACACACCGTCAGTCAAACATCAGAGCGTGCCAAAACGCGGTGACGTAAAACACTGCGACGTGCTGAGAAAAGTTAAGTTTAATGCTTCCGAGCATGCGTCCACTTGATCCTGAGCATGCGTGAATTTTTCTCCGATGGAGTTCCACACAGACGATCGGATTTTTCTGTCTTTTTTATCCATAGGAAAAAGCTAAACATGTTCTATTTTTTTTCACTGATGGGGGAAAAAAGACAGATGGGGCCCACACACGATCAGTTTGTCCGATGAAAACAGTCAATCGGTCTGTTTTCATCAGACTGTTTTCATCGGACAAACCGATCGCGTGTACACGGCTCGAGTTTTATTTTTCGGGCTGATTTTTTTAAAGGATTTGCCTTTGTTCTAAGCAACTGAACAATCTCGTGTTGTAAGCAGAAAACTGCAGTGTCTGCATCCCTTAGAACTAGGGCTGTGGAAATTAACTATTAATTCATCGATTAATCTTTAATTTTTTTGATCGATCAAAATTTTTTTGATCAGTACTCACGTCTCTGCCGACTTCCGGGCCTTCAAGGAGTTGCGTCGGAGATCCGGTGACGTCATGACACCAGCGGGGCTTGCCGTGTCCATCTGAAGGGCTCCTTTGCTGTGCCTTCACATCTGCATGCCGGCGGGACCTTACTATCTGCCACACGCAAGGGCTGTTACACTTCCCTCTATCACTTCCCTCTATCAACCTGGGATTCTACAGCCATCCACTGGGAGTTGTGATAGTTCTCTTTACGGGACATCTACATGCCGACGGACTGATATTAACCCCTCCTCATCTGGATTCAGCAGTGGCATCGTTGTACACATTTTTATACCAGTATCATACTTGACTACATGTTTATATGACTGCTCCTCACAGACAGAACACAATAGTGCTGGGGCAAGGATTCTCCCATCAACTCTAAGGCCCCTTTCACACGGGGCGGATCAGTAATGATCCGCCCCGTGAACCTCTGCTTTCTCAGTGGGGATCGCTCCGTTGATCCTTGCTGACCTGGCGGATGACAGGGCGGTCCCAATAAACTGCGCAGGGACCGCCCTGTCTTTTCTCCGCTCTCCCCTATGGGGGGATCAGATGAACACGGACCGTCTGTCCGTGTTCATCCGATCCGCCAGCTGGATGGAAAAGTGTGTTTTTCCTCCGTCACACTTTGGCGGGTCGGATGTCAGCGGGCATGTCACCGCTGACATCCGTGGCTCCATATAGGAGCATGGAGCGCCCGTTCATGTTCGCCTAAAAAACTGGCAGGCGGACCTGTTGGAATCGAGCCATTTTCTTTCCTTCCACCTGTCATGGAAAGAAAATTGCAAAATGTATGGCCTGCTTTAGGAAGTATTGCTCCAAAGATTAAAGTTCTATTGCAGGGGCTCAACAAAGAAGGGAAGGAACATTGCTCACTGTCCACCAATGCATGAATATTTGAATGAGTATGGCCTCAGTCAGTGCCACTCCAGCCACGCCCTCTAACATGTTTCGCCCCACACACTGGGGCCTGGTCAGTTCTTGGTGGCAGGAGCAGCGCTGGCTGAGGCCATGCTCAAAGACATATTCATGCATTGGGTCTGTGAGCGATGATCCTTCCTTTCTCTATTGATGCTTCTAAACCCCTGAATGGTGCTCCTTTCACTGCAATCAGCTGGGAGGTCTTTGTCTCAGTTTAGAGCAGCACTGCAAGTTCTACCTGGATCACTGTTGCAGGGGGATGCCTGCATTCTGACTTGCATCTCAGTACAGACTTCTAGGAAAAAAGGGGTGAGCCAATCGCACAAGCAGGAAATTACATTTCAGTGACATTCTGTTACACCCAGACTGCCATATTTCAAGGAGAAGACATTTGGATTTTTGACATTTTTAGTAGATGAAGATAGCAGTTGAAGAATGAAATAAAAATGTAATTTTTAATACTTTTAAATTACAAAATGGTTTGCGTATACTATATGGCTGAAAGTTTGTCGACCATCATTCCAAATTCATGGAGATTATTGCGGAGTTGGCCCTCCCTTTGTGGCTATGATAGTCAACACACAAGGCATTCCACCAGATTGTGAAGTGTATCTGGGGGAATTGGTGCTTTTTCTGGGGGAGTTTGTGCTTTTTCAGCCAAAAGAGTATTTCTGAGGTCAGATGTTGATGTTGGATGAGAAGACCTGACTCCCAAGTGGCCGATTCATTCCAGTAGGGTTGAAGTCATGGCTCTGTGCAGTTCCTCCACACCAAACTCGACCAAGTCTTTATGTATCTGACTTCATGCAGAGGGTTACATTCAAGCTGGAACAGAATAGGGCATTTCCCAAACTGTTATCCCAAGGTTGAAAGAGCACAATTGTCTAAATGCATTTGTATGCTGAGCGGGGGTTTTCTAGCATGTCATTCAGCATAGTAGCGTGCGCTACAGTATGCCTTTTATATATTTTTTTGGCGCCGTACTCACTGTTTAATCGAGTAGTAAAGTTTCAGGGGAATGGACGTTCCTATGCAGAGGGCTCGTGATTGATGGCCGGCTATGTCGCGTCACGCTTCACAGAAATAGCCGAAATAGGTGCTCTTCACGGGCGCCTGCGCAGTCAGCTTCGATGTCTGTGCGCAGGCGCCGTATAGCGCCGTGAAGAGCCGAGTCCTACTCCGGCTATTTTCGTGAAGCGTGACGCGCCATAGCCGACCGTCAATCGCGAGCCCTCTGCATAGGAACGCCCATTCACCGCGGGGAGTCTGAAACTTTACTACGCGATTAAACAGTGAGTACGGCGCCAAAAAAATATATAAAGGCATACTGTAGCTCGCGCTACTATGCTGAATGACATACTAGAAAGTTGTTTTTTAGGGTGAAACACCGCTTTAATTACACCCATCGATGGAAACACCCGAACTCAACAGCTTGGCGCGCTGTTCACATACTTTTGTCCATATAATGTATGTTTTATTAATTTTTGTATTCCAGGATAAGTAATGACTTGCTGCTCTGGGAACCCACTGCTCCTTCACCAGTGGAAACTTTTGAAAATTTGTCCTATGGAATAGGCCTGTCTGTCGCCAGCCAGCTGATTAACACCTTCAGTAAAGACTCCAACAGTGCGTTTAAATCCACTCTTCATTATGGTGAGTGCAGGTGCCACTGCAGGGTATGTTTGGGTGTCTGGCATGCAGAAGCGAACCCATACGTAGGTTGCGCCCATATGTATATAAACAGGCCCAGATTCTCAAAAAAATCTTTAGGCGGGCGTAGCGTATCTCGGATATACTACGCCGCCGTAACTTAGAGCGGCAGGTCCCGTATTCAGAAACATCTTCCGCTCTAAGTTACGGCGGCGTAGTGTATCTGATACGGCGTAAGCCCGCCTAATTCAAACTAGGCTGGTAGTGGGCGTGTTGTATGTAAATGTTTTGTGACCCCACGTAAATTACGCTTTTATCGAACGGCGCATTCTCAGTATCACGTCAAATTTCCAAATTAAATTTGCGCCCGCTCAATACCTAGTCGACGTGAACGTAACTTACGTCCAGACCCATTCACGGACGACTTACGCAAACGACGTAAAAGTAAAAAATTCTACGCTGTTCCGACGTCCATACCTAACATTGGTAAGCCTCATAGAGCAGGGGTAACTTTACGCCCAAAAAAGCCTTGCGTAAAAAAATGCGCCGGGCGCACGTACGTTTGAGAATCGGCGTATCTAGCTCATTACCATATTCGATGCGCAAATCGACGGAAGCGCCACCTAGCGGCCAGCGTAGATATGCAACTTAGATACGACGGCGTAAGAGACTTACGCTGGTCGGATCTAAGACAAATCTATGCGTAACTGATTCTAAGAATCGGGCGCATAGATACGACGCCTCACACTCAGAGTTACGACGGCGTATCTGGAGATAGGCCGGCGTAACTCCTTTGAGAATCTGGGACACAGTGCTCAAACCACACATGTGAGGTATCGCCGCGAACGTAGGGCGATACCTTACATGTGCTCATCAGTTTTTCATCATATTTTTTTTTTTTTTTTTTTTTACATCCACTACCATTCGTCAGTTTACAGACATTTTTCATCTGATCTGTTATTTTAACAGAAGAAAATAGAGCTTTAATCGGTTTAAAAAAAATGGATGTTGACGGATGCAGATGTAAACTGATGCAAATGGATGATCATCCATTTACATCAGTTTTTCCATAGAGATGCATTGATGTCCATTTTCCATCTGTCAAGAGATGGATGAAAAAGGGACAGCATGTGTGAAAGGAGCCCAACTCTAAACTGGTAACCTGTAAAAATGTTTCAAGTGTAGCCTATGGAAATCTTTTAAGTACTGAAGTATGGCGCCAATCCACAAGCATGTGCAATTTTAAAGCGTGACATGTTGGGTATCTATTTACTTGGCGTAACATCATCTTTCACAATATACAAAAAATTAGGGTAAATGCAGTGGAACCTTGGTTTACGAGTAACGTGGTTAACGAGTATTTTGAAAGACGAGCAACTTTAAAAAAAATAAAAATCTGACTCGGTTTGCGAGTGTTGTCTTGCAAAACGAGCAGATTTTAAGCTAATGGGATGTGCAGTACCGCATTTGGCCAGAGGTGCGAGGGGCGGCGGTGATACTCATAACTGTTCAAAGCCATTCCGAAATACTCAGAATCACTCAGAAATACTATTGGGTGTTTCCAAGCCTTTCCAAGGTCAGCCGAGCTGTCCCCAAGCATTTCTGAGGCTCTCCGGCGCCCCCCACCTCTGGCCACATGCGGTATTGCATTCCATTGAAGTCGATGCAGGACCAATTATTTTCATTTCCATTGACTTCTATGGGGAAACTTGTTTTGATATGCGAGTGCTTTGGATTACGAGCATTCTCCTGGAATGGAACATAATCCAAGGTTCCACTGTATTGTGTTTTGTTTTATGTTTATTCATAAGTGTTTTTTTTTTTTCTCCCCAAAAAATTGCATTTTTGAACAATTGTACCACAAATACCGTGTGACAAAAAAAATGGCAACGACAGACATTTTATTCCCTAGGGTCTCTGCTAAAAGGAGATATATATATATATATATATATATATATATATATATATATATATATATATATATATATATATATATATATATATATATATATATATAGAGATGGATGGATGTATGTTTAAGGGTTCTATGTGATTTTCTAGCAAAAAATAAAAACATTTTTTTACATGTAAGAGAGAAGTGTCAGAAATGGCTTGGGTGACAAGTGGTTAACTAGCAATGGCTTTATCTCCACAGAAGATGACAGTGGTTCAGAAGAAGAGACCCTGCAGTATGAATATATCCTGGATTCAAACTATCACTGTCGCAGAAGAAAGAAACTGGAGTGTCAAAGTAAACACTCGCAGAGTTTCCTGTCTGTCCTGGTTAACATTAACCATGGGCTGGTCTCTGTGTATACAGATGTTAAGGTAATATAGTGACCGTGCTTTGTTTTTTGGTGCAATGTGTTTTGGGGACACTGTATAGTTCATGACTATTGTAGGCAACATGATTACTCAGTGTTACCTTACAAAATGATAGCATTAAAGCTGGCCATACCGTGTTTCTCCCGAAAATAAGCCTGGGTCTTATATTAATTTTGGCAACCAAAAACACGGTAGGGCTTATTTTCAGGGTAGGGCTTGCTATTTTTTGTGCAGTCTTCTCTACCCCTCTCCCTCACTGCCTGACAGGAATCCCCTGTGTGAAGTAAAGCAAAATGTATTGTCAGGTACTTTTTATTATAGCGCTGCTCTGGGCTTCCATAGCCTGCCTGAGCTCTCTTCCACGAGCCTAGCATTACAGAGGGGGGGGGGACGAGATCCCCCACTGACAGTAAGGAGAAGAGGAGGAGACAACCACTTCAAACTAGGTCTTATTTTCGATGTAGGGCTTATATTGCAGCCCTCCTGTAAAACCAAGGTAGGTCTTATTTTCAGGGTAGGTCTTACTTTCGGGGACCACTGTAGAGGATTGATGTTCAACAGGGCCTGGCCGAATTGCGATCATATATGGCTGTTCCCATTCATAGTGGGGGAGTTCTCAGAACTACCTTGAATGTGTGGGCGAATCGGTTCAGTCCCCTGGCGGAATAAAAAAAATAAGAACTGAGCCAGGTATAGCCGGTTTGTTACTGAGGTATATCTGAGGGGTCAAAATATTAAGTTAGTATAATGGCTGTACACAGGTGGGTGGGGGGGGGGGGGTTAGACCATAAAAAAAAAAATCACACATCAATCACAATCCCTGACACCCACCGTTTAAAAAAAAAAAAAAAAGAAACTTTCTGATCTGACTTCAGCTACATATCTTCTACTGGTGTCTGCCGCCGCAATATAAGCAAAGGGGCAGGCCTCCAGATGACTTCATTGACCCGATTTGATCCATTAGAGATTGTGGTCTGGCATGGTTCAGTGCCTGTGTCTGATCCAGTGCCTGGGTCATCAGGCCTAAGCGCTTTAACATGGCTGAGTGTGTCTAAGCCTATACGAGTACGAACCTAAAGACATTTATTATTTGTGTAGGAATTGTATAATGCTGTTCAGAACATGGCTGTGCAGTGGTTATTAGAACTAAAGGTTATTGTAGAAAAAAGTGGAAATCCAGCTAAAAAGTAACTAGAGGCTGTCAGTACTAGCACCTCCCTTGTTTCACATCTGCACTATAAGACCTAATAGATCCATCAAGGCTTTAGCGCAGGCATTGATGATGACATAAATGTTAACGCTGATCTACAATTATCGTATTTATCGCCGTATAACACGCACCGCAAGTTTAGGAGGGAACTTTAAGAAAAAAAACTTTTAGGAGGGAGGTTTAAGGAAATAAAATGAAATTTTAAAAGCCCATCAATGCAACCTTATCAATGTCCATCTGCAGCCTTGTCCATCATTACGGAATGATCAATGTCCATCTGCAGCCTTGCCCAACAATTGCAGCATGATCAATGATGGGTTTTAAATTGTTACTGGTACTCAATGTTTCACTTTGCATTGTGAAGTGTTTAGTTGAATAGGCAGATAAATCCAGCTGCACAAAAACCTTCCTTTTGCCTGCGGAGGAGGGAACGAGTGACGCTAAGATAGACAGAGCCGGATGTCCTGTGTACGTTGCTCCTCTCGGCTCGTCTCGCAGTCCCACCCAGTTCCGCTCCTTGGCCCAGCTCCTATGATGGACATAACCCTGGTCCAATGGTGGGACATAAATGCAAAAGGCGGTACTGGGCATGAATGCGAGCAGAGTGAAGCTGAGTACACAGTACACTCGGCTGTCTATTTCGGCGGCGCTCGTTCCCTCCTTCCCCTCCGAGGCAGTGGTTCGGCATATTACACGCACCCACGATTTCCCCCTGATTTTAAGGGGGAAAAAAGTGCGTGTTATATGCCGATAAATACGGTAATTAATGCAGAATTGAAAGTATTTTAAGTAACTAGTGAAGGAACCTCCCGTCAACTTGGCGTCAACCTCTGGCAATTCCCTATACACTCCGACTGGGACAGGCAAAACTGGGAGCCAATCGGGTGTGCTTAAAGTGGAGTTCCACCCATAAATATAACATTACATCAGTAGTTTTAAAAAAATGTCATTAGTCCTTTACGAACATTTTTTTTTTTTTTAGATGCCTTCAAAGTGTTGTTGCTAGGCAGAATAGTTAATCTTCCCACTTCCTGCACCTAGGTGCTTAATGCTTCCTAACCTACACCGCACAGACTCCTGGGAATGTAGTGGAGTCTGTTCCAGGAGTCTGTGCACTCCCCAGTCTCAAAGAATCATGTGACTTGGACAGCACAGGTGCTGAAACCTGATCTGACACTGCTTGTGCAGCACTGAGCATGTGCGAGATCTGCAAGGCTGAAATCCAGGAAGTCATACAGTCTGGCTTCATGATGCCCACACTTAAGATGGCCCCAGTCAATTTCTATTTTATAAAGTGTCTAAATGCTGTAACAACCTAACAAAACGGACCTTAGTTTACAGACTAACTTTACTAGAATACATTAAGCTAGTGTATTACAGGGGTATTTATATATAAAAAGTGAAATTGTGGCCGGAACTCCGCTTTAATGCAGATGTATTGACCATTAGTATACTGATGGGTAGAGAGAACAGAGTGAGAAGAGGGATGACCTTATCAGTCTGCTGCGATGTATTCCTTGTCTGTAACTGGTGTCCTCTGCCTGGCTGTCATGTGTGAGAGGGCTGTGAAAAATTTGCTGTTTTTCAGATTTAACAATAGTATTTGTTCCATTAATTAAAATCTGATAACTTTGTGTTTGCAGTACCCTGATGGGCAAATAATGGAAGATAAACATGGGGAGTTCTGGCTGGAATTTAATACTGGATCCCTCTTTACTGTGACCAAATATGAAGGATTCGAGGACAAACACTACTTATGCCTGCATGCCAGCACTCTAAGTCTCTGTCACCAAAGTACGATGTCTCCTTTTTTTTTTTTTTCTTATAGGCATTTGCTGTATCAGGAAAGCCATGTCTCCTTTTTTTTTTATCCCTTCTGATAATTGTTTTTTTTTTAATATTAAAGCTGAGGTTCCCGCCGATTTATTTATGTTTTTAAAGCCAGCAGCTACAAATACTCCCGCTGCTGACTTTTAAAAAATGGACACTTACCTGTCCAGCGTGCCCGCGATGTCAGCAACCTCGGCTGAGCAATCGCTCCATCCTCGGCTGCTTCCGCCGCCATCCTCGGTGAGGGAATCAGGAAGTGAATCCTTGCGGCTTCACTGCCCGATTCCCTACTGCGCGCCGCCACTGGTCCCCGCTCTCTCCTGGGAACAGGGTTTCCCAGAAGACAGCGGGGGGGTTACGAGGCTGGATTCCCCGCGGGAGTCAGAACCCGGAAGTGATGCAAATACCTGTCTCAGACAGGTATCTGCACCCCCTCTCCCTGAAAGGGTGCCAAATGTGACACCGGAGGGGGGAGGGATCCAAAAAGCGGAGGTTCACTTTTTGTGTGAACCTCGGCTTTAAATGTATAAACACAGCGCGGTCTTAACAAACATTTTATAATTAAAGCTGCTCTCCATGTTTCCTGTTACTTTAAATTGTTATTTTGGACCAAGCTGATCCAAGCAAACTATTTTCTTCACAAAGTGTTGCACTGGCTCTAAGCACTGTAGGAACTGTATGTACCTTCAGCTTCATACAGTGCTGGGTTCTGGCTGTGAGACAGCTCTGTATTCAATCAATAAATACAAAGCTTCCTCTGACTGGCCAAGTTGGATAGGCGGGCTGATGTCACACTCTCCGACTCGGCCAATCAGAGTAAGCTTTTTGTTCATTCACAGGATACAAAGCTGCCTGTGAATGGCTGAGCACCACTCAGACGGACTCTAATTTTGTCATATACATTTGGTCATGTGACCGGCAACGCCAAGGATATATATTCAGAGAATGAGTGTCAGAATAGGTACCTTACCTCCTGCATTTTAACCAACTTTATTTAAAGTTTTCAAAGGCCACATTTAGAGTATAGGCCCTCTGTAATGAAAAACAAAACAAAAAGGAGCTGTAAGCCATTGCAACCATATTTTGTCTTTCGTCATTTAGACCGATCAGAACAGATAGATGTTTTGTAGTTGTCTGCTCTGGTGTATTGCCCATAACTGTTTGCCTTATTTTATAAAATGTCCCTGTTTATTCCTCTGTAGGTATGTTGGATGGTGTTGTTGTTTCTGCTGATCTCAGACTTCCCAGCCTTCCCCGACCTCATTGGTTGGAGCCCACCATCTATCCTTCTGGAGAGGATGGAGCCAGTCACCGCGCATCCAGCAATGGTGTGGGAGTGGACAGTCTCAGCATGCTAACTATGGCTGTAAAAATCCAGTCTGATAAATCTGAAAACAATACAAAGGTAATTGTATTACCTCCTATAACATCGCAGGCATTCACTTAAGGTAGCCATACATTTCTGGACCTGCTCTCACACTGCAGCTTGAAAAAGCTCAGAACAGCATTTTTTTTTTATATTAACCCTTTCCCGCCGAGCATACGCAGATATGTGTCCTCGGCTTTTGGGGGTTATACCGGGATGATGCCCGCATCCCAGTATCATTTTTTTTAGAGCTGGCAATTGGCTTTCCATGGAAAACAACCGAATCGGCTAAAAGCCGCTTGGTTGTTATCCCGGAGGAGCGGGAGGGGACATCCTCCCGCCGCCTCCGCCGCTCTTACCGAGCCTCCCGTCCCACCGGGAGACCCAATCCGAGAGAGACTGAATCGTCATGACGTCGCTTACGGGTTACTCGGCTGCCAGTGGCACCGAATTTAAAACAATAGTAATAATTCTAGCCATAGACCCCCTCTGTAACACTAACCTGGTAACCGTAAAAAAAAATTTAAACGTCACCTATAGAGATTTTTAGGTACCATAGTTTGTCGCCGTTCCACGAGTGCGTGCAATTATAAAGCATGACATGTTTGGTATCTATTTACTCGGCGTAACATCATCTTTCACATTATACAAAGAAATTGGGCTAAATTTACTTTTTTTTTTTTTTTTTAAGTACATTTTTCCAAAAAAGTTGCGTTTAAAACACCGCTGCACAAATACCTTGTGACATAAAATATTGCAACAATCGCCATTTTATTCTATAGATTCTCTGCTAAAAAATATATATAATGTTTGGGGGTTCTAAGTAATTTTCTAGCAAAAAAATACGTATTTTAACTTGTAAACAATAAATGTCAGAAATAGGCTTAGAGCCGGTTCACACTGGGGCGACTCGTCAGGCGACGCAGCCGCCTGACAAGTCGCGTCCCATTCTAGTGAATAGAACCGTTCTAATAGGAGCGACGCAAGTCGCTCCGACTTAGAAAAAGGTTCTTGTACTACTTCGGGGGCGACCTGCATTGACTTTTATACAGAAGTCATTTTGCAAGTCGCCTTAGATGTCGTCTTCATGTCGCCTGGCCGAGTCGCCCCTGAAGTCGTGCCGCCCCTGTGTGAACCGGCTCTTAGTCATGAAAGGGTTAATCTAAAATGAAGCCCATTGTTTACAGCAGTGTTTTTCAACTCCAGTCCTCAAGGCACACCAACAGGTCATGTTTTCAGGATTTCCTTTAGATGAAACAACTGTGGTGATTACTAAGGCAGTGAAACTGATCAAATCACCTGTTCAAAATAATGGAAAGCCTGAAAACATGACCTGTTGGTGTGCCTTGAGGACTGGAGTTGAAAAACACTGGTTTACAGTGTGCCTGTACACACAGGCGTGTAAACAAGCGCTGTTTATCCTTTTGCGCTAATATGTATTAAGTATTAATGCGTGCATATGAGCATAAGTATTCACTAATTTTCCCTAGAAATGTATTGCGCTTGCAAATGCGCCAACGTGCAAAATAAACACCTGAAATTACGTCCAAAAAAAGCAGTTGCTCAAACATCAATAACGTGTACCAGAGGCCTAAATCGGCCTGTTTTCCCCCATCCTCTCTAGTAGAATGGATGGAGGAATATCCATTGCTGGCTGATATATTTAAGTAGCCGTGGCACAGATCTCACTTACAAAAAGGCACAGATAAGATTTCCTACATCATAAAAATGTGTTTTTTCAATGTTATCAGTTCTAGTGATTTTTGTTAGCAGTGTGAACAACTTTATCAGAATGGTTTGCTTGTTCTACAAATTGTCACTGTAGCATTTTCTATTGTTAGTGCTTTTATTGTAGTATATTGTATGTTTTAGGAATTCCTTGTTGCTGTGGGGCTAAGAGGGGCAACACTACAGCACCGTGTACTTCCATCCGAACAGACCTGGCATGAGCAGGTAGGTGTCAATCTTGTTAAAACAAGGAACACTTATAATAATTTCATTAGTCTAAGGTGCTTCAAGAGACCCTGTCACCACAAATCGGCTTTATACCTGAGCACCAACCTTCCCTTCAGTCTTGCACAGTTGTACCGGCTCCTTTCCTGTACTGAATTGGCTTACACTGATTTCACTGCACACTGTGATCTAATCGCATTGTGTATTAGAAGCCGGAGCAAGTCAGAGCCCACATCATTTCCTGGCTGGATGATGTTTAGCACCATCTAGTCCTTTTCTCCCCAGCCTTGACTGATCCGGGCCCACCCACTGCTCCAGACATATATATATATATATATATATATATATATATATATATGTGTGTGTGTGTATATATATTTATTGTGACAGGAAGTCCGGTAAATCTGTGGGTGTTGTCACAGATGGGACATACATTTCTGCCTTGTTAGACAATACATAAATTGTTATTAGGCGTCTGCTGAAAAATGTAGCCAGGAAAGGTTTGAGGCCGTTGGAAGACTCCAGCTGTTCAGAATGAGGCAATTAAAGCCTCTATAAGAAGTCCAGAGGATTACCACAAATTTGCTGCATCATTCCTAAGGCTTTGTGAGTAGGAGAGCAGCACTGAAAGTCTTCTGAGGAGGTGAGGAGAGGAGTGATTTTTCTGTGTGATAAAAATCAAGACTATTGTTTTGTGCTGTACGACCAGCACTTTCTGCCCAGCGCTAGGCTGAGTCAGACTCCATAGATGGGTTCCTGTGTGGAAGGTAGACGCCCAGAGTGGCTAGGGTTTATTTTATGTTTGATTTTGTTTATGCCGTTTGGATGCTTGCAATTGTTTTCCAGATAAACCAAAAACGTTGTTTTCAACCGTATTCGACTGCCAGTCTGTATAAATTCAGTGTGTGGTGAACCCATCCAAGGGGTCACACACCCCGCTACCGAGCTAGCCCCTTAATAAAAAAAAAAAAAAAAAAAAAAAAAAAAAAAATATATATATATATATATATATATATATATATATATATATATATATATATATATATATATATATATATATATATATATATATATATATATAATATACATCCTGAGTACAGAGTCTCTGTAGTCGTCTTCTTTTTTCAGCATGGGCCCTGGCTTCCTTCGAGGATGACACCCATGCATGCCATTCTTTTGCAGCAATATGCAACAGTTTGGCTTTCTGCTTCTTTAGCGAACCGCAAGGAACTTGCATGGCGATTTTATTCAATCCTTCTCATCAGAAGATGCTCCCGTCGAGATGTTAAAGCAGAAGTAAACCTCCCTATTATGAGGCTTACCTATAGGTACTGTAAATATCTCCTTAACTTGCACCGTTTAAGAGATATATTTACTGTATACACTGCTGATTACATCATCTACGCATGCACTCTGAAGGAGCGGCCACTGGTGCCGTTTCTTTAGAGCCCTGTGCCGTGATCGGCGTGACATCATGCGTTTTCAGCCAGTCACAGAGCCCGGAGACTGTGGACTCGGAAGGAAGACAGGCGAAGATGGATGCGGCCTGCAGCGGCGACAACAAGGGCTTGGTTTGCAGGTAAGTGTCACATAATGTCACAACAATTTCACTTTTTTTTTTGTTGTGCTAGTATGTACCGCATACTAGGTACATACTAGCACAACAAAAAAAAAAGTTACAGCAGAGTTTACTTCCTCTTTAACTGCCATAGACTGCCAGTTCCATCTTTGTTACATTTTGTATCACTTTTTCTCCAGTATTCTGACCGATGAGTACATTTTTGCTGATCTTCTTGTAGCCTTTACCTTTTTTTGTGTACATTTTTTTTTTTTCTCAGGCCACATTTCTCTTCCATGTGGTACCATTGCTTACAGCCTGAAATTGGAATGGGTCTTCTTTGTTAAAACGGAGTTCCACCGCAAGTTTTTTTTTTTTTTAAGTTTGCAGCTACAGACACTGTAGCTATTGCCTTTTAATAAGGGTACTTACCCGCAATATCGTTCCCCATCAGCTTCGGTGTCGGTGCCCTCATCATAACTAATGCGAGTTACGCGGTGCTTTATGAATGGCCCTGTGTATATATATTGTATGTACCTTGTTGCCGGAAGGAGACCTGCTGCAGTTCTATAACACATTTAATGATGCTTTAGAACTGCACGGCTTTTATATTTTATCGCACAGGTGCATTTTCTCTGGTGTTTTTACATATATGCATACATGTAGAAGAACTATTTTAACCATTTGTATTTTCCTTTTTATTATAGATATTACAATTTCTAAACATTACTGATGAGCCAGTTTTAGGCTACAACCCCCCAGCCTCTATAACCACTTTCCATGTTCACCTTTGGAGTTGTGCTCTTGATTACAGGTAAGAACATGTGTCATTTTGTTTCTTCACATCATGTTGTATGATCATGCCTTTTGTTATGTATATATGTTACAACACTTCACTTCTCTCTTTCTATTGGTGAATGTAATATTGTGAGCCCAGGTTCACACTGGGCTGCGGGATTGAAGCTGTGCGAGTTTAGCTGAATTCGCACAATTTCACTCCCGCAGGCAGTCCAGATTTCAGCCGCGATTACAGAGACATCTTTGCAGGTTTCTGCACAGATGTCAATGTAAATCACGTGCCGAAATCTCAGAAAGTAGTACAGAAACTACTTTTTTAAATCGCCGCAGATGCAGAGTCGCACCGAATAGGATGGTGTAATTGCCATCAAATGCCACAAATTTGACATTTTGACAATTTGTTTAATCGCACGTCAAAACGTAGCGGTGTGAACCAGGGCTAAATGATATTTGTCCCCATAGCTTTGTCTAGCAAGAAATCCAAACCCCCTCCCTGCAGTGGCTCATCAGCTTGGCTCCCCTTCCTTTTAGTGAATCAGCAGTGGCTTGGCAGCCATCTAATGTAAAAACTGAATAGGAGCTTGATTTGAGCTGCTGAGAAAATTACTTTAGTACTACTGCTGTAAGCTTAGAGGATGGACTACTCCATGGTGCCTTCAGCTACTGAGGTCATTGGGGGATTGTTGCAGAGATAATTTACTGCTTGTTAGGCATGTATAAATGTTTCACTGTTCATAGCCACACTTTTGCTTTAAAGTGGTTGTAAACGTAAAAGCTTCTCCCCCCAGCCCCCGATTAAAAACTTTCATGAGCCTGATCTTGATCCAGCGCTGTGCCCTTCTGCAGTGGCTCTTTTGCCTCTCTGTTCTCACAGGAGACTCAAATGCAGCATGAGTCATTGGCTTCTGCTGCTGTCAGTGAAAGCCTGTGAGCGGGGAGCAAGCCAAACCTCTCTGTGTGTGTCTATAGATGCACGCACCCCAGCTCGCGAGTGCCCCCCATAGCAAGCGGCATACTATGGGGTCACTCAGAGATGAGGAGGAGCCAAGAGCGCCTGCAGGGGACTCCAGAGGAGGAGGATCTGGGCCCCTTGGCAAAGCCGTTGCACAAAGCAGGTAAGTATAACATGTTTATTAAAAATATATAAAAATATGCTTTTACCAAATTAGCTTTTTAGAAATACACATAGAAATGTTGAGAGATAAATTGCATCTGCATGGTACTGCTTATGGATCCTCTCAACACAGCCATGTAGTATGCTACGGTTCTAGTATTTTGATACCTAAAGGCAGAGTTGTTCTGCACAAGAAGCTAAACAATGTCTTATTCCACAGACCTCTCTACCTGCCGATTAGAGCCCTGCTCACTGTGGAGACTTTCAGTATTTCCTGCAGCGTAGCGCTGGACAAATCTTCATCCAGTTTACGGTAATCATATCCCACCTTTTCCCACTTTACTGCAGAATTCCAGGAGACTATATATTATGTTTTTAATATTTAACTGTGTTCCTATGATTCAGGATTATCCTGGATGAAGCTGCGCTGCATTTATCGGACAAGTGCAATGCCGTGTCTGTCAATTTAAACCGGGGTAAGAGCACTAAATGTATTGGTCATTGAGTACACCGAGAAATTTTCACAGCGCTTCGCTTTTTCCACATTTTGCTATGTTACAGCCTTATTCCAAAATGAATTTTTTTTTTTTTTTTTTTTTTTCCACTTCAGACTCCGCTCACACTTGACGGCGAGACTTGCTCACGGTTAGACCGCCCTTAACGTCTCTCTAGTGGCTTCGCATCATGCGTGGATTTTTTTTTTTTTTTTTTTTTTTTTTTTTTTTTTAAACAGTTACAAATTTGTCATTTTTGAACCTTTAATTATACTTTTTACGTTTAACAAGTCTAACTACTTACTTAATGCGCTGACTTGACTAGCCCCTTTTTTTTTCTCCTTCTTTCTTCCTTCCCCCTTTTTTTTTTTTTTTTCCCCCCGCCCCCCCTAACCCCCCTCCCCCCCCCCGCCCCGGATCTGTGTGCCTTGCAGTCTTCTTTTTGTTTTCTCACCTATCCACTTCTGTCATTCCTTGAACAAATTTTTCCGAAAATTTAAAAACTTTCCATTTTTCCCACACCTCTTTATATCTATCCACTCCTCCTGTCTCTCCACAGGCCAGGTACTCCATCTCTTCTATGTATTCCACCCTTTCCATCAATTCTTTAATTGATGGCCTTTTTGGGTGTAGCCAGTTTTTTGGGATCAGGGCCTTTGCTGCATTTAGCAGCACTGGAACCAAAGTTATTGCGTATTGTTTTTTTGTTTTTTCAGTTCCATGAAATAGACAGGTCAGCGGGCTAAACGGGATCCTCTCCCCTGTTATTTTTTCGATATATTCCTGGACTTCTTTCCAATATTCCTGTATTCTCGGGCAATCCCACCATATGTGCATAGTTGTTCCTTTTTGCTTACAATTCCTCCAACAGAGCTCTGAGTTTTTTGGATGGATTTTATTCATTCTTGATGGGGTCAGGTGCCATCGAACCATGCACTTATAATTTGCTTCTATGGAAGTTATATCCGAGGCATAATTATAAACTGCACCTATCATTTGTGATTTGTCAATCCTTTTACCCAAATCGCTTTCCCATTTTTCTAGACAGGGCAGTGTTTCCTGGGTCTCGAGCTCCGTTAATATTCCATATGCTTTTGATATACCATGTGTCAGTGGCCCATCTATATTGCATATTTTTTCTATTGGGTTTAATGTTTTTTCTTCCCGAATCGGTTGTGGTAGTGTGCTGACAAAGTGATTTAACTGTAAATACTCCCATTCACTCATCCGTTGATCCCCTTCTCCCACTATTATATCTTGTCTTGCTTTTATTTTTCCCCGTGTGACAATATCTTTTAATTTTTTCTCACCCAATTGCTTTCCGAAACGTGTTCCATTGCCTGGTGGGAAGAAATTTGTGCCTGCTAATGGGATTAATGGAGAGTTATACTCCCATTTTTCCCGTCTAAATAAAGTGTCCCATATTTTAAAAACATTCTTTGTGATACTATGTGTGTTTGTGCCCAATTTCCTCGTCTTTGGTGGTATCCAAATGTTTCTGTTTAATTGTGCATTACTTATTTTATCTTCCATACGTGCCCATATTTTTTTGGTATGTGTGTTTGTCCATTCTACTAACCTGGCTATATTAACGGCGACATAGTATCTTTTTATGTCGGGGAGCCCCAACCCGCCTCCTTTTTTTTTCAAGCTCAGCTGTGTATAGCTTATTCTGGCCTTTTTACCTGCCCATATATATTTCAAGATTATTGTTTTAATTACCTTAAAGAAGCTTTGGGGTATCTTTATTGGGAGCATTTGAAGTTTATATGTTATCTTCGGTAGTATCATCATTTTAAACGCATTTATCTTACCTATCCAGGAGATGTGTTTTCTTGCGAGATTTTTCAGGTCTTGGTTAATGTCATTAATTAAGGGGACAAAGTTGGCTATGTAGAGTTTTTCAACTGTTGGTGTGATCTTTATTCCTAAATATGTAATAGCTTCCTTTTCCCATGTAAATGGGAAATCCTTCTGAAGCTCTTCTGCTTCTTTTTTTTCTATCCCCACATTTAGGATTACTGTTTTTATCGGGTTTATTTTAAAGTTGGAAAGTTCACCGTATCTTTTTATTTCCTTTATAACGTTAGGGAGGGAAACTCTAGGTTTAGTCAGGTATAGGAGTATGTCGTCTGCGTACGCCGCCACCTTGTGTTCATCGTCTCCCACTCTCACCCCCCCTATGTCCGGGTTTTCCCGGATTTTTGCTAACAGTGGTTCCAGTGCTATTACATATAGGAGGGGTGAGAGCGGGCACCCCTGTCTGGTTCCATTTTTCATTTCGAACGCAGACGACATACCCCCATTGACCTTCACCCTTGCCGTCGGGTGGCTATATAGGTTTTTTACCCATTTCAAAAACCTTGGTCCCAGACCTATATTTTGTAGCGTTTCCATCATAAACCCCCAGTCGACTCTGTCAAATGCTTTTTCAGCATCTAAAGACATGAGTACGACTGGGGGTTTCTTTTTTGGATCCTGTTGTAGTAACAGCAGGGTCCTTATGCTATTGTCTCTCCCTTCTCTGCCTGTTACAAAGCCTGCCTGATCTATATTTATTAATTCCGGCATTAAACTTTTTATCCTAGTTGCTAGTATTTTCGCATAAACCTTCAGATCTGCATTTAACAATGCTATTGGTCGGTAGTTAGAACACAACGTTCCATCTTTTCCTGTTTTAGGGATTATAGAAATACTTGCTAGCAGCGATTCTTTTCTTATTTCCTCTTCCTCTCCTATTTTATTAAAGTAATTACACATCTCTGGGACCAAAAGTTCTCTAAATTTTTTATAGTATTTAATCGGCAAGCCGTCGGGGCCTGGACTCTTACCACCCGGTGTTTCCTGGAGGGCTCTATAAATCTCTTCCTGAGTTACAGAGGCCTCCAGGGATTCCCTATCGTTTTGAGTTATTTTAGGTAAGTTCACTTCTTTTAAGTATTCCTTGATTTTCCTTATTCTAATATTTTGTTGCTCTTGAGTTTCGTTGATTCTTATTGAATATAATGTACTATAATAAGTCTGAAAAGCTTCCGCAATTTCAGATGTCTTGTATTTCATAAGGCCGTCTTGGTTTTTTATTTTTTCTATGTAATTTTTTATTTTTTTTTTCCCTTGATATTCTGGCTAGATATTTCCCTGGTTTGTTCCCCCATTTATACCTCTCTTTTCTGACATTTTTGAATATATTCCTTGTTTCTACCTTCATCAAGTCTCTGATCTGGGCCCTTTTTATCACTATTTCTTGATATACCTCGTTTTCTCCTCGCTCTTTATGCGTTTGTTCCAGTTCAAATAATTCAGATGTTAATTTTTTCATGTTTAATTTTCTTGTCTTTTTTTTCCCTGCTCCAATTGAGATTAATTTCCCTCTAATGTATGCCTTATGGGCCTCCCAAACAGTTGCCACCCTTACTTCAGGTGTATTATTAAGAGTGAAATATTGTTCCAAATCGATTTTTACTGTATTGTTTACCTCTGTGTCTTCTATGAGTTCTTCGTTTAAGTTCCACGTTCCTTTTCTTTGCTCTATCTCTTTGAATCTTATTTTCACTATTACCGGAGCGTGATCTGAGATTGTGGTTGCCCCTATTGATGTTTTAACTACGTCTTCCAGCGACTCATGGTCTACCATTATATAATCCAATCTTGAATATGTTCCGTGCACAGAAGAGTAATATGTATAGTCCTTTTTGTTTGGATATGTAATCCTCCAAGGATCTATTAAACAGTGACTGTGCATTTTTTTTCCTAATATTCTTAGCTGTTTAATATTTCGTCTCTGTGCTCCGGACATATTATCCAGGTGATAGTCCATTGAAAGATTGAGGTCTCCTGCTAAAATTACTTGACCTTGCTTAAAATCCATTAAAACGTTCAAGAGCCCCCTCAGATATTTATGAGGTTGTCTGTTTGGACAGTATATGTTTGCGAGCGTATATTTTTTCCCTTGGAGTACCCCTCTCAGAAACAGATAACGTCCATCTGGGTCAACTTTCCTATCTTCTACTGTAAAAGTGATGTTCTTCCCTATTCCTATAGCAACCCCCTTAGATCTCTTCTTTGGGGAGTCTCCGTAGTACCAAGTGGGGACTGCCCGAGAATACAGTCTAACATTAGAGTCCAAAGTTATATGTGTCTCTTGCAGAAAAACTATTTCAGCGGAGTACCTTTCTACCTCTCTTAATACCATATGCCTTTTTTCCGGGCAACTGAGACCTCTTACATTGTATGTTATAAAGTTTATATTTGTCATTTCTTTCTCTTTTTTTTTTTATCTTTCTCTGATAAGTATATTTTTTTCCGTTGCAAGACACACAGATCTAAGTCCCCTTTCCCCCCCCTCCTAATCTTCCCCTCCCCCCTCTCCCCCTTCCTCCCTTCTCCTCCCTCCCACCCTCCCCTCCAATCGTACTTTGCCCCATTGGTCTTCATGTAGGGCTTTCTCCCCCCTCCCCCTCCCCTTCTTTCTCCTGGTCGATCCTTGACCCTATGGTTGATTAGAGCTTTTTTCCCCCCTTTGGCGCTATTGGCGCTCTTTTGCTCCTCTGGCTAAGGTGGAATTCTATTTTAGCCCGGTCTCTTATCCCCCAATAATGGGAGACTGGTGTAAGAGCGCTCTCCGGGTCCCCCCTCTCCCCTATCCCTTGCTGATTGCTTACTGTATTAACCCCTCCCATCCCCGTCCCCCCACACGCCTCCCCCCCCCCAGCGGCCCAGATCTTCAATGATTTTTTGGTATTGGGATGCCCAAACTATTGCAAAATTCTGGTATTTCCTCAATAAACCTCAGTCTTGCCGAACTCCCGTTTTTCCTCCCTATTAAACATGCTGGGAATCCCCAATTATACTGAATGTCGTTTTCCTGCAGGATCCCCAACAGTGGTTTTAAGCTTCTTCTTCTTTTTAACGTCTCTTGGGACAGGTCTTGGTAGATTTGAATATTATGTTGATCGTATTCTAATGGCGACTTCCCTCTCAGATTTCTCCAAAGTTGATTTTTCTCCTCCCAGCTTTCAAATCGAACAATAATGTCTCTTGGATATTCCTGTGGTCTTTCTCTGGGTCGTCTTATCCTGTGCGCTCGTTCTATTCTTAAAGGGGCAGTTGTTTCTCTTTCTAATATTGGATTACAAATTTTCCTTATTATTTCTGGCAAGTCCTCAGCCTGTGTTGTTTCTGGAACTCCACGTATTCTAATATTCTTCCTTCTATCTTTATTTTCCTGATCTTCTAATTTGTACGCCTGTTCTCGTTGATTCATTTTTAGTGCTTTTATTTCCTCTTCTAGTTTTTTAACTGAGGTTACATTATGATCGACTTTTTTTTCCACTTCTTCAACTCTTTCCAATATGTGCCCCATATTTCTCTCCATTCTTTCCATTTGCGATTTGAGTGATCTTTCTAAAGCGGCGAACATTCCTTCCATTTCCATTTTTGTTGGTAGAAGTGTCATATCCTGCGTTTCCTCCTTATTGCCCAGATCTAGTTCAATTTCTCCATCCTGGTCGGTTGTAGTCTCTGCAAATGTTTCTGAGAGTGTTTCTAAATCTGCCGGTGTATTAGTAGCCCCCTTTTTCTTGTCCTTCTTCTTATCTTTATCTGCTTGGCCACCTCTACCAGTTAGTGGTTTTTCAATGGGCTGGCTATCTCCATTTGTCCCGTGTGTCACAAATTTACACATCGGGCCTGGGCTTTGGCTTAACCGGGGGACCTTTGGGGTTGCCCCACCTTTCGCTCCCTTTCCCCTTGTGGTCATCTTTCACCCCTCTTGGTCTTACAATAGTCTTATTTACCCGTGCTTCTTACCGTGCCCAAGATGCGACTACCAAAGATTTATAGACATTTTATAGTGATTCCGTTTTAAGCCTGAGGGGGCATGCCAGCCTATATGTACACCCTTTCTCTCTCTTTTTTTTTTTTTTTCCCTCCTTCCTTCTCTCCTCTTCCCCCTCCCTTCTCCTCCCTCTTCTGTCGCAGTATATAAAGAAAACGCACAGCAAAATAATACACAAAAAAAAAAAAAAAAAAAAAAAAAGGGGGGAGAGAAGAGGACAAACAGAAAAGAGCTCCAAATGGCTTTTCCTTTATATAAAGTTATAGGGCCGGCAGGGAAGTTCTGGGAATAGCAACCCCAGAGGATCCCGCCGGGTTTGTCACTCGAGTAAGCCACCTGCCGGCAAAGCACTTTTGTAGCTGAATTGAACTGCGTTTTTACCAAAACTTATCAGAGCATTCTCCTTATCTTAGTACTGTTCACTGCCAGGGCCTGGGTGCGTTTCCTACAAGGGGTTAAAGCTGTGAGCCATGCGGCTTTACATCCCACTGGCAGGCTTTCAAGCGTGTTCTCAAAAAATCTTGAATACCACACACATAAACTTCCAATATGCAATTCATCTGATAAAGTTGCCTATAGCATCTATGCGCGAGTGTCCACTGCTGCCTGTTTATGTACAGCCTGTCTGTAGCTTTCTTTAAAACTTTGATTTTTACTCTTAGGTACTTTTATTCAGCGTGCTCTCCCTTTTGATGTTTTCTTATGACACAGATTAAAGTTGCTATGATATTTCTGCCCTTACCATTGAGTTGGAGATATTCGGGGCACACAGATGCTGACCCCTCTTATTTTATACCAAAGTATAATATAAACTAAGAAAAACATCACAGTCTTCCCGTGGGGTTCCACGCATGTTCCACATGTATTCAAAAGAAATCTCACTGTGTCTTAATTAATTATCCCAATAGAAAAGGAAACATAGCAAGGGAGGGAGCCGCCAACAAACAATATGGTTACGCACACTGGGAGTAATCTTAATAAGCACATATCCCTTATGTCACTTATTACTTGTCTTCATTCCAGTCCCGTAAGAATTGTTAACTCCTCTATTGCAAATGTCCCATTAATATTTTTTTTCATTAGTTCCTGAAAAAGCGTTGTACTCACCACTCTGATGAATGCAGTGTACTCACCATTCTGTTAGTTTTCAAAAGACCAAATAGAAACTGCTGCAATTCGTTTCTGATCTTACCCTCCTGTTGGTAGTACTCGTGGGGCCAGTAACAGACACAATCTTCTCTCTTTTGGTTAGCTTAGGTTACTTGGGCTGCAAGGCTGCGAGGTGCTGGATCTCCCTCTCGTCAGCCTCCGCTCCCCGTGTGGGGACGGTGCTGGCACCCACACGCCACAGTCCGCCACAACACAGCGCAGCCGCCCGCACACTCCGCAAAACGGGGGGGGCTACAGAGCGCCACAAACCGCTCTGCTGTCACGGAGGGCTCGGGCCCCGACTCGCCTTGCTGCAGCCCCTCCCGCTCTGTACGTCGAGACGTCCCCGAGCGCAGTCCTCGCTATGCTACACGCCACCACCACTGCTCAGCTGGGAGAGCCGCACGTGCTGCGGGTATTGAGGATCTCAGGCAGACCTGACCGGGAAGAGGGGGGTGAAGTTTCGGCACAGGAACAGCATCTCCGAGCCGGGGGGGGGGGGGTGATCAAGCGGGGAGAGGGAGAGGTCCTAGCCCTTCACTTCGCATCACATCTCCAAAATCAGCGCAGGGTTGGAGAGCAAGGGCTCCCGTCTAGCTGCTCCTCCACTCCGACCGCACCATTCCAAGACTCCTCCCTTCATTTCCAAAATTCCAAAATGAATTAAATTCATTATTCTCTTCAAAATGCTACAAACAATACCCAATAATGACAAAGTGAAAGAAGTTTGTTTAAAATCTTTGCAAATTTATTACAGTAAAAAAAAAAGAAAAAAATCCCATGTACATAAGTATTAACAGCTTTTGCATAGTACTTTGTTGAAGCACCTTTGGCACCAATTACAGCCTCAAGTCTTTTTGAGTATGATGCTACAATCTTGGCACGCCATCAGGTTGGATGGGGAGCGCCGATGCACAGATCTCTCCAGAGATGTTAAATCGGGTTCAAGTCTGGACCACTTGTTTGTTAACTTGGCTGTGTGCTTAGGGTCGTCGTCCTGTTGGAAGATGAACCTTCACCCCAGTTTGAGGTCCACAGTGGTCTGGATCAGTTTTTTTTTATCAAGGATGTTTCTGTACATTGCTGTGTTCATCTTTCCCTCGATCCTGACTAGTCTCCCAGTTCTTGCCGCTGAAAAATATCCCCACAGCATGATGCTGCCATCACCACCATGCTTCACTGTAGGAATGATATTGGTCAGGTAAAGAGCGGTGCCTGGTTTCCTCCAGACATGTTGCTTGCAATTGAGGCCAAAGAGTCCAATCTTTGTTTCATCAGACCAGAGAATTTTGTTTCTCATGGTCTGAGAGTCCTTCAAGTGCCTTTTGGCAATCTCCAGGGCTGTCATGAGCCTTTTTACTGAGGCCTGATTAGTGGAATGCTGCAGAGATAGTTGTACTTCTGGAAGGTTCTCCTCTGTTCACAAAGAAACGCTGGAGCTCTGTCAGAGTGACCACCGAGTTCTTGGTCACCTCCCTGACTAAGGTCCTTCTCCGATCGCCCCGCTTTACAAAGAGTCCTAGTGGTTCCAAACTTTTTCCATTTACGGATGATGGAGGCCACTGTGCTCATTGGGACCTTCGATGCTGCAGAACCTTTTCTGTGCCCTTCCCCAGATCTGTGCCTCAATACAATCCTATATCAGAGGTCTACAGACAATCCTTGGACTTCATGGTTTGGTTTGTGCTCTGACATGCACTGTTAACTGTAGGACCTTATATAGACAGGTGTGTGCCTTTCCAAATCATGTCCAATCAACTGAATTTACCACAGGTGGACTCCAATCAAGTTGTAGAAACATCCCAAGGATGATCAGTGGAAACAGGATGCACCTGAGCTCAATGTTACATGGCAAAGGCTGTCAATATTTGTGTGCATGTGATTTTTTTTCGTTTTTTATTTTTAATAATTGTGCAAACTTCTTTCACGTTGTCATTATGGGGTATTGTTTGTAGAATTCCAAGGAAAATAATGAATTGATTCCATCTTGGAATACGGCTGTAAGGTAACAAAATGTGGAAAATGCTGTGAATACTTTCCGCATGCACTGTATATATTCATATGTATAAAAGCATTTTTATATTCTCAAAAGTTACATAAAATGACTTCTAGGTTTACTTTGCCTACAGTGAAAGAAAGCTGATATCAGTTTACCTGAATATTGAATGAAGGTCCAGTCAGACTTCAATAGCTGTGATAAAGTCAGAAAGTTCACACAGTTTACCTTTTTAAAGTGGTATCTATATTATATATTTTTTAATAGGGTAACATTTGTAGCAAGTACAGAAAATATCTATTGATCCTGCTGGAAATGCAGTGTCCTTGCCACTTCCTGTGAGCCGAGCTGCAAGCACAAACAATGTTATCATCCTTTTATAAACTCCTCCTCCCAATTCACCTCCTTCCCCATTCTTCCCTATGTATTTGGAATGAAGAGACCTGCTTGAAGTTCAGCCTTGGTGACAACCATGGCTTCTTCCATTGTGAGCAGAGGCGTAACTAGAACCTATAGGGCCCTGGTGCAAGAAAGCATGAAAGGCCTTCTGGCCCCTGACCGGTGCCCTTCCCACTGCCCCCGGGGCCCTTTACTCCATTGTGGGACCCTTTATTATGGTACCGCAGTGGGCCACCTTCCTGCTATCTTGGGGTCCCCCCACAGTGGCCAAACGCCAGAGCCCAGTCACAAGTGCGACCTTTGTAACCCTGGTAGTTCCGCCACTGGTGTCAGTAGTTTCTTATTTTTTTTTATTAATATGTTTATCCTTTCTTACATATATTTTTTTAGGACCCCCATTGGGGGCATTTGGTGAAATATTTTTGAGACAGAGAAAGGGACTGAGGACAGATTCATCAGCCCATTTCTCTGCAGCCTCAGCTGCAGAATGAATAAACTTGGATAGCTCTGTACAAAGTTTCCCGTTCATTCATAAACTGAGGCATAGTAAAGTGAGTAAACTCCGTTATGTCCCAGCTATGAATGAATAAAAGAAAAAAACAGTCGGTGGTACCGATCACTGACCCTATTCATTAGAACAAGGAAGGAGCCGGTAAATTATGCATGTACCGGCTCCTTCCCTGCGCTTCATCTGAACAGATCCCCCGCAGCAGCCGGTGGGAGGAAGAAAGCCAGCAGAGCAGCGAGTTGGGTGGGCCAGAGTAGCACAAAGGAACCCGGTAGAGCAGGATAGCGTTAGGGAGGCGACAAAAGTGGCATTGGGAGGAGCCAATGCCCTCCATTTCCCTCCTGCAGCTGCTGAATGTCTGCAGGAGGGAGAGGAGGAGAAGCGGGCATTCAGTGTCTCCATGGAGGGATCGGTTCCTCTACATGCCACCGCCCTCCTATCCAGGTGTACAGGGGGGCCGTGTGGACCCCCTGGGGCATAGGGCCGGTTCCCAATGTCGACCCCTGTACGTGAAGCTAAACTACAAGCAAACCATTCCTCTACCGGCTTTGTAGCACATTTGTTACTTGTTTTAGACGAAGTGAAGCTTCCTATATACTCGTAGTCTGTACTAATAGAAACAGGTAGTCATCTACGGCCAGAAAAACAACCTTTAAATCTCAAAGGAAGATATCTTCAGGATATTAATTTCTGGTCTTTTTTTTTTTTTATATCCATGTTTAATAAAATCAAGTTTCCACTTTGCACTTTGTAAAAAAATAAGTGCTTTCTGCTTATTGTAGATTATGTGCAAGTCCTGGATATGGGCCTTCTAGAACTGACCATACTGGCTGTGAAGTTTGGCGAAGAGGTAAAATATTGGGCATGTGATTTTCTTTTTTGTTCTGGAGGGAATTTTTACAAGCTGGCGCAGAGTTAATTAGGCACCTATGTGTACATCTTATTGCGTTATTAATTTGGAGTTATATATATTTTATATTTTTCTCTGAAATAGTGACCCATGTGTCTTGGTGTCTACAACACCTCTGCAACATTTTTATTGCTACCGGCTTTATTGTTTTGTACATCTTAAGGTTGTAAATATGGTGTTTTCTTTCTCACTTGAACCATGCAGCAGCTGCGCCCATTGCAATATTTTTCAGTGTAAGGCCTCCCTCACATGGGCGTATCTAACTGTACACCAAGTAGTCCTGCACAACTGTGCGATATGAATGCACGCAAGGGGCAAACACGGCCCTTTGCATGGATGTACGCTTAGATACACACCAACCAACAATTTTATTTTTTTTGTTATGAAATGACAATGAAAATCTACTTTTTATGCCTCGTATACACGACCAGTTTTCCCATCGGGAAAACTGCCATGACAGCTTTTGGCCGGGAAAACTGTCCGTGTGTGTGTGTGTTTCATAGCAGTTTTCCTGGCAATTTCCCTATGGGAAACACTGCAGTGGAGCATGCACACGGTCGGGATTCCCGGCCAAATTCCCCCCCGCAGTTTTCCAGCTCCTATTCCGTGTGGTCACCCTCTACATGTGTCACTGTAAATTTTGCAACTAATGTTATCAGTGCCAAGCATTTTTAGACTGAGACCTGGGGTGTTTTAGGTGAGAAGTTTGTTTTTACGAATGTAAGTCAGTAAATATCATACTGTTTTCCTGTTGCCTTTCAGTCCAAGCCACGCTTTGAGATGTATTGTTCTAGTGACGTGATCCATATCAGGACATGCTCAGACTCCTGTGCTGCGTTAATGAACCTTATACAGTACATCGCCAACTACGGGGATCTGTATCCTCCACCGCAAACACAGACCTCACCAGGACCCCACAAAACCGCCAGAAAGGTAGGGAGCAGAGAGAAACTGCATTCTGATGATAATCTGATCCTATGCCAACAATAATCAAATGAGAATTATGAATTTGTGGAATTTGACAAAAGAAACAAAATCCTTCCTCATTTGATAATAAATATAAATATATATATATATATATATATATATATATATATATATATATATATATATATATATATATATATATATATATATATATATATAGTGCCTTGCGAAAGTATTCGGCCCCCTTGAACTTTGCGACCTTTTGCCACATTTCAGGCTTCAAACATAAAGATATAAAACTGTAATTTTTTTTGAAGAATCAACAACAAGTGGGACACAATCATGAAGTGGAACGAAATGTATTGGATATTTTTTAAACTTTTTTAACAAATAAAAAACTGAAAAATTGGGCGTGCAAAATTATTCAGCCCCCAATGTTGACCTAAATGACTAATGATGATAAATAGAATCCACCTGTGTGTAATCAAGTCTCCGTATAAATGCACCACTAGTCTCAGGCTTAAAACTGTAATGTATTTATTTTTAAAATGCAGTTCTTGTGTTACAGAATGACCCCTGTGCAGCATCCAACTCTCGGGGCCCTCTGCTGGCCGAGGCCGAGCAGCAAATACTGCGCGATTTAATGATCGATGCCATGGAGGATATGGACATCGGTCAAGTTTCTGCACCAGTAAAACCCCAGCTAAATGGTACATGCATTTACATTTTACATTTACATTTTTTATTTTTTTATATATATTTTCATTTTTATTTGCAGTGCATCTGTAGCCACTGAACAAAATTATAAAAAATTTACAGGACGCGGTTAGGAAATGTAAGCATGCTGGGAATGCAAGTACCTGTGTTAATTTTAAAATTCGTTTTGGCAAGCTTGGGAAAGGATGTGGATCCCAGACTGCAGACAGGACATTGACTTTCTGTCTAGGTCAGGGGTAGGCAACCTCGGCACCCCAGCTGTGATAGAACTACAATTTGCATCCTGCCTCCGGGAATAATTTTTTTAGCGGTCAGTATTGTAATGCTTTGTGGGGTTTGTTCCACAGTAACACAACAGCTGGAGTGCTGAGGTTGCCCTAGCTCTGGTCTAGGTAGACTGCAATTCCTGCCCCCTCCCAGCACAAAGCCCTAACCCCCACAGTTCAGTAAAACAGCTTCTACTGGCCATTGTCATTCTGACATTGGGCTGTAAAATGGCAGGGGAGGGGCTTAGTGCTGACTTGGATAGAAAGGGTTCCACCCGGACCTGGGATCCAGGGTCTTTCCTAAGAATTTAGGAAGTTCTTTAACCCCTTCACGACGGCGCTATAGCCAAATGACGGCTACAGTGTGGCCACACTTTGCCAGGAAGCCCTTTTGTATGACGTCCTTCCATGGTTGTGCCCCCTGCGGCGTGCATCGGCAGTGACCTGTGAACACTGCGTCCAAAGGAAACAGGATTTGCCGGTTATCAGCAATCCCCTCACGCTGACAGTGCATGAGGTGAGAAAAGCCAAAAACCAGCAAATTCACACAGGGGACATCTGAACTGACAATCGCGGCACTGATTATCAGTGTCCAGATTATCAGTGCCCACCAGTGCTGCCAATCTGTACCCACCGGTGGTGCCACCTCATCAGCTCTCATCAGTGAAGGAGAAAAATGTACTAAGTTTTATAAAAGAAAAACAAAAAAATACTTTTTAAAAAAAATAACAAGACTTTTTCTTTCTCGTACATCACGGGACACAGAGCGACATATTCATTACTAGTGGGTTATATGGAGTACCTTCAGGTGATGGACACTGGCAATCTCAAACAGGAAGTGCCCCTCCCTATATAACCCCCTCCCATAGGAGGAGTACCTCAGTTTTTTCGCCAGTGTCTTAGGTGTTGGTGCACGTTGAGGCTGTGCCTGTAGTAGTCCTTGGGACCAGGGCCAGCTGACCGGATCCGTCCAAGGTGCTTCATAGCCAAAGTGGACGGTACCCGGGCCCCAATTCGTGGATGGGGTTTTGCCTATAATGCCTCTCCTTGGAGGGCTGGACCCTGGGTTCCAGGTCTGGTTTCTAACCTAGAGAATACCTGTTGCCAGTGGTGCTGTATAGGTCCAGGTTGTGGTGTTCTTTTAAGACCCCAGTCCCTGAAGGTCTATGACCATACCCACGGTGAAGGGTGAAGATTGGGCCTCTTGCAGAGCAATACCCTGCGGCGTGGAAAGGTAAGCAGGGGGCCTACGGAACTTGGTTTGTCAGTAGGCTTCCTACAGGGGATTCTTGGGCAGCCTATTTATGCCTCTGTGCATGGGCAAAGGAGAACCACAAAGTTTTCAAACGGGATGGCTCAAAACACCCAGGTATAGTTCCCCTGGCTGGGCTAGTAGGCTGCTGCTGCTTCTGTCACAAGGAGGGCCTTTTTTTGCGCATGGTGTTCCACAGAGAAGGAACCATACCATTAGGGAGACAGTTTAAAGCTTCCTTTTTACCTGTGTCTACTGCTCCAGCGTCTAAGGTCCTGGTGTCTCCTCTGCACATGGCTTCCTGCTTCCCCTAGCGGCGTTTGACGCGCGCGCGCGCTTTTACTTATCTGTGCGCTTGCGTGCGCGGTGACGCCGCGGGGAGGGGGCGGTTGACGCCGGACGGCTCCTCCCCCCTACACACAGGGAGGATAAATCCTGGAGGGCTGTTCAGTCTGTAAAGGCTGTGAGGGGACACGGAGCAGCGATGCTGGCTACAGCATAGGAAGGTTTGACAGAGCTTTCTGGCACAGTGACACCCGGTGGCAGTTGTGGGAAGTACACCTTACTAAGGAGCCTCTGGCTTAAAAGTTTGCATTCAAGCCTGTGTACTAAGCAGCGCCTTTGAACACTTAGGGTGCTCACCTAGCCCAGCATTAGGGGGTCAATACCAGACAAAAAAAAAAAAAAGAATTTTTTCTGGTTGAAGCCCTTGGGGCTCAGTATTGATTTTCCCTTTTTATAGGTTATGGGAGGTTTGGAGTCCCTCTAACATTACCCTATCCTATTGTTTCACATTTATTTGATTATATGTGTATTTTCTCCAGCTATTACAGTCAGTTGTATACTAGCGGAGTGCCTCAGAATTTGTATATTATGGCTCCTAAGGGTGCAGGTAGCGCTAAGAACGCTAAAATGGTTAAAAAACCAAAAGGTTCTCCATCGGGCTCTGAGGAGGCCCCTACTACTCCGGAATGCCCGGAAGTTGTTATCCGAATAGGTGAGCCATCAGGGTTGCTAGGTGCTATGGCTGGCCCTACTCAACCAGCTCCTTCCTATGTAACGGAAGAGATGTTAGCCTCCACCTTGGGTGGATTGGAAAGGAGGATGGCCGCTCTAATTACGGCATCTTTGGCAGGGAAGAAGCGGGTTAGATCCCCGTCTCCCAGGTCTGAGTCTCTGGAGGAGGATATCCTCTCCGACTGACGAATTGGAGGATCAAGGAGACCAGACAGAGGGAGGTCAGGATCACCTTGACCATTTAGGTTGTGAGGATTCTACAATAGAGGAACCTTTTTCAGCTTCTCACGCAGAAAGACTGTGGGTTCAGTCCCTAACGGATATGGTGCGGTTGGCTTTTAAGATACCTGTGCCTCAGCCTCTGGCCTCCGCGGTATCCTCATTGGGCTCCCTGAAAGCGCCCCAAGCCAATTTGGTATTCCCGGTACATCCTTTGTTAAAGGACCTGATTTTTCAGGACTGGGCTAAGCCAGACAGGTAACCCTTAGAGGAAGAGTTTTCAAAGAGATGGGCTGTCCCTACTGTGGACGCAGCCATCTCATGTGTGAACAGATCTTTAACTTGTCCTGTAGAAAACTTGCAGGTGTTTAAGGATCCGGTTGATAAACGCTTGGAAACATTACTTAAGGCCTCCTTTACTTCAGCAGGGGGCGATAGTTCAGCCCGCTGTGGCTGCTATTGGAGTGGCCCAAGCATTATCAGACAAGACTAAGCAAATGCTTAAACTTATCCCTGCCCAGCAGGCAGAGGAATTTTGGATATACCCAGGGCTATACGCTTTACGGTGGATGCGATCAAGGACTCCATCCAGCAGGCGTCACGTTTATCCTTATTTCTAATCCATATGAGAAGGCTCTTATGGTTGAAGAATTGGGAGGCTGAGCCCCCGTGCAAAAAAACTCCTGGTAGGGTTCCCTTCCATGGAGGACGTCTCTTCGGAGAAGACTTGGATAGATATATTCAGACTATATCAAGCGGCAAAAGCACTCTCTTGCCAGTCAAGAAGGCCCGAGGGCCCGCATTTAGGCGCCAGCCCTCCCCGGGGCAGGGGCCCTCTAATACCAAACAGTATCGACGGCCTCCTGCAAGATCAGGCATTAACAATAAGCCGCAGGGCCAAGCCACTGGGGGCAAGAAGCAGTGGTACCGCAAGCCTGCGAAGCCAGCCCCCAAGTCGGCCCTATGAAGGGGCGCCCCCACCCACGATGGTGGGGGGAAGGCTGCGTCTCTTTGCAGAGGTTTGGGAGGCCACCATTCCCGACTGCTGGGTACGGTCTTCCGTGACCACGGGCTACAAGCTAGAATTTCTAAAATTCCCTCCTCCTCATTACCAGGAGTCTTGAGTACCAGTCCGGGAACAGGGATTGTGGTTCTATTCCAACCTGTTTATCATCCCAAAGCCCAACGGCGATGTCAGGCCAATTTTGGACTTAAAGGGAGTAAATGCATATCTAAAGGTCCGCTCATTCCGGATGGAAACTATTCGGTCAGCTGTCGCCGTGCTCCAGAAGATGGCGTCCATAGACATAAAGGATGCTTACCTTCATATGCCAATTTTTCAGCCACATCAAGTATTTCTATGCTTCTCGTGGCTCAGCGTCATTTCCAATTTGTGGCGCTCCCCTTCGGGTTGACTACGGCCCCCCGGGTATTCACGAAGGTCCTAGCCCCAATCCTAGCCAATCTAAGGATCCAGGGGGTCACGGTCCTGGCTTACCTGGACGACCTCTTGGTCGTAGACCATTCGTCTCCTGGCCTGGAAAGAGCAGTGGCCCTCACGGTTCAGTACCTCGAGAGGTTCGGCTGGGTCCTAAATCGAGAAAAGTCAGCATTCCTGCCCACAAGGCAGCTGGATTATCTCGGCATGAGATTGGATACAGAACAACAGAGGGGTTTCTACCCCTATTAAAGGCCATCAAAGAGCTAATACAAATGGTTCTAAGCAAGAGAAGACCAACTGTTCGCCTATGTATGCGGCTACTAGGCAAGATGGTGGCCACATTCGAGGCGGTTCCGTACGCTCAGGGCCACACTCGCATCCTGCAGGCAGCCATCCTGTCAGCCTGGAGCAAGAGCCCTCAGGCCTTAGAAATTCCTTGGCCACTCTCACCAAGAGTGCGGCAAAGTCTAGCTTGGTGGGTAAACCCTCAGAATCCTGAAGGGAAAGACTTTCAGTCCTGTGACCTGGAAGATAGTAACCACAGACGCCAGCCTGATGGGCTGGGGAGCAATTTTGGATGGTTGCACTCGCCAGGGCTCTTGGGCAGCGGCAGAGAAGCAGTTGCCCATCAATATCTTGGAGCTCAGAGCTGCTCGACTAGCCCTCAGGGCTTGGATGTCCAAACTACAAGGGTTCCCGGTGAAAATACAATCGGACAATGCCACGGCGGTGGCATATATATAAATCACCAAGGGGGAACCAAGAGTCAAGCCGCTCAGAAAGAAGTGAGCTTGATTTCCTTGTGGGCAGAAGCCCATGTGCCCTGCATATCGGCTATATTCATTCCCGGAGTCGACAACCTACAGGCGGACTTCTTAAGTCGCCAGACTCTGTTGCCGGGGGAGTGGTCTCTGCATCCACAGGTCTTGCAGACACTCTGCCAGAAATGGGGAGTGCCGGACGTGGATATCATGGCATCGAGACTGAACAAGAAGCTAGACAGGTTCATGTCCCGCACAAGGGATCCCAGGGCCTGCGGAACCGATGCGTTAGTTTGCCCTTGGCATCAGTTCAAACTTCTTTATGCATTTTCCCCGCTCCAGTTACTACCCCGCCTGCTGCGCAGGATCAGGGTGGAGCACATACCAGTCTTCCTGGTAGCTCCAGCATGGCCCAGAAGGGCATGGTATTCACTAATCCTAAGGATGGTAGTGGGAGACCCTTGGACTCTTCCTCTACGGCCAGTACTGCTATCGCAAGGTCCGATCCTCCACCCTGCCTTACGGCATCTAGATTTGACGGCCTGGAAGCTGAATCCCTGATTCTCAGGGGTAGAGGTCTGTCTCAGAAAGTAATCTCTACCCTAATCAGAGCCAGGAAACCGGTCTCTAGGGTGATTTATTACAGGGTCTGGAAGGCCTATGTAGGCTGGTGTGAGTCCAAGTTATGGCTTTCTCGTAAGTTTACCATCGATAGAGTATTACGTTTTCTCCAGCTAGGAGTGGGTAGAGGACTGGCATTAAGCACAATCAAAGGACAGATTTCAGCTTTGTCAGTATGGTTTCAGCGGCCGCTGGCCACCCACTCGCTGGTTAAGACCTTCATTCAAGGGGTCTTACGTATTAATCCTCCAGTTAAATCCCCGCTTGTCCGTGGGATTTAAATCTTGTTCTGTCAAGTTTACAGAGACAACCTTTTGAGCCGTTGGCTGAAATTCCTTTGGTTTTACTGACAAGGAAGTTAGTATTTTTGGTCGCCATAGTTTCCGCCAGAAGAGTATGGGAACTGGCAGCCTTATCCTGTAAGGAACCATATCTTATTTTGCATAAGGACAAGGTCGTTCTCCGCCCTCATCCTTCCTTCCTACCAAAGGTTATATCCAGTTTTCATCTAAACCAGGATTTGGTATTGCCATCCTTCTTTCCTAAACCTACTTCCAGAAAGGAAGGGTTGCTGCATACCTTGGATATTGTCAGGGCCATGAAGGCCTATCTTAAAGCTACAGAGAAGATCCGGAAGACAGATGTGTTGTTCATTTTACCGGATGGGCCCAAGAAGGGGCAGGCAACTGCAAAATCCACCATCTCGAGGTGGATTAAACAGTTAATCACTCAGGCCCACGGCTTGAAGGGGTTGCCTCCTCCGTTATCATTAAAGGCTCATTCTACTAGGGCCATGGGCGCCTCCTGGGCAGCACACCACCAGATCTCTATGGCTCAAGTTTGCAAGGCGGCAACCTGGTCTTCTGTCCACACGTTTACAAGGTTCTACCAGTTGGACGTAAGAAGGAATACTGATGCAGCCTTTGGGCAGGCAGTGCTGCGGGCTGCAGTTTGAGACCCTCGGATTCCGGGGGCTCCCTTTTGAGTAAAATTTAAAATTTAAATTTATTTTTCTCAACCAAGTTGGATTTATTATGATTTGAGTATATCTCTAAATTAAATCCTTTTGTCTTGGGAAGATGTCTCCCTCCCCTCATTGTAAGCATTGCTTTGGGACATCCCACTAGTAATGAATATGTCGCTCTGTGTCCCGTGATGTACGAGAAAGAAAAAGGGATTTTTAATACAGCTTACCTGTAAAATCCTTTTCTTGGAGTACATCACGGGACACAGAGCTCCCACCCCTCTTATGGGGACCATTTTGGGAGGCATACTGCTTGCTACAAAACTGAGGTACTCCTCCTATGGGAGGGGGTTATATAGGGAGGGGCAGTTCCTGTTTGAGATTGCCAGTGTCCATCACCTGAAGGTACTCCATATAACCCACTAGTAATGAATATGTCGCTCTGTGTCCCGTGATGTACTCCAAGAAAATGATTTTACAGGTAAGCTGTATTAAAAATCCCTTTTTTCGTTTAGCAAAAAATAAAAAAAAACAGTGGTGATGAAATGCCACCAAAGGAAAGTTTTATCTGTTTAAAAAAAATAAAAATGATAAAAATTTTGCTTGGGTACAGTGTTGCATGACTACGCAATTTTCATTCAAAGTGCAACAGCTCTAAAAGCTGAAAATTGGTCAGGGCAGGAAAGGGGGTTAAAGTGCCCAGTAGGCAAGTGGTTAGTGTACAGGGTAAGGTGTTTGTTACAGTGCAAAGTGCAATAACCAATGGCAGCCTGTCGGCATCAACACTGACTACAATAAATACAAATATGGTCAGGTATTGTGAATTATTGCACTTCCACTTAGTCATTACACAAGGCACTGTTGTAGTGAAAATCTAAATTTTATTAGAGTGCACTCACCTGTTGTTGTTTTTTTTTTTTTTTTTAACATTTTAAGGTATTTCAGATGGCAAATTTGAATCTCAGGACCCTCCTTGCTCCGACCTATTCCTTTTTCCTGATGAAAGCGGTGCTGTATCTGAAGAGTCCAGTCCAACATTCATGATGGCTGCTCCCCATCTTATGGGTGACGCCATTCTAGATGGTCCCCTCGAGAGTGATGACTTCTGTATTTTGTATGCTCCAAAAACACCTGCTTTGGTAAGCTTCCTTAAGCCCTGTACACACGATTGGTCCATCCGATGAATACGGTCTGAAGGGCCGTTTTTATCGGTTAACCGATGAAGCTGACTGATGGTCAGTCGTGCCTACACACCAGCGGTTAAAAAAACGATCGTGTCAGAACGCGGTGACGTAAAACACAACGACGTGCTGAAAAAAAACGAAGTTCAATGCTTCCAAGCATGCGTCGACTTGATTCTGAGCATGTGTGGATTTTTAACCAATAGTCGTGCGTACTAACGATCATTTTTTTCTATCGGTTAGGAATTCATCGGTTAAATTTAAAACAAGTTGGCTTTTTTTTAACCGATGGATAAATAACCGATGGCGTCCACACACGATCGGTTTGGACCAATGAAAACGGTCCATCAGACTGTTATCATCGGTTTAACCGATCGTGTGTACGTGGCCTTACTGTCCACATTGCCACAAAAAATTCTATATCTTGTATGAAAATGCTTTATGTGCATTGGTGGGCAGTTATAGAAAATAAGGCCTCTGTATTGATGGTCAATGGAAGTGATAAAAGTCCCCGTCAGCAGGAATAGGAAAATCCTTCCCGGCTTTGGTGTCGGCAGAAGAATTAAAAGCCCTTCCTTAGCTTTGGTTTTGGCAGGCGTAATAAAAGCCACCCCCCCACACACACTCACAGCTTTGGTGTCGGTGGGAGCAGTGTCATCTTAAGAGCATTATAGGCCCCCGGGCAATACAGTGCACTGGGGCCCTGTCTACACAATCGCACACTAGAATTTACTGACAAAAATCATAACATTTACTGGCAGAACCACATTTTTTACTGCCATTGCAAAAAAAGTACCTAAAATTACAGTTTTCAGTGCCCGACAATGCAAATGTCAGTATTTAAACTATAAACATATAGCTAGTGCTATTAGAAATGTGTTTAAGTTAAACAAAAGTAAAAACAAAAAAAATGTCTTCATTGACATGAAGGTCAGGTTACTATAACCCAGCCAGCACAGAGTTTCCTCTTACATCAGCGTCTGCAGGATTCCCCCTTACAGTGAAAGGGAACTCTTATGTAAAGGGGAACTCTGCAGATCATGATCTAAGGGGGGAACTCCGATGTGGAGGGGGGCTATGGTGACCAGAGACAACCTTATATCAGAGTCCACTGCTTTCTCTTTCCCACTTACATCAGGGTCCGCAGACTGAGTTCCCCCTTGCATTGTAAGGGGGAATCCTGCAGACTCTGATGTGGGGGGTACTCTGGTGACCAGAGACCAGAGACCACCTTCCTTAGATTAAATACACTAAGGTAAGGGGGGTCACTAATATAGGAGGGGGAACCTTTATATCAGTGCCCCCTTACATTTTTGCATTCACTCCCCCCTTACATCAGCAACCCCCCCGCACTCGTGGAGGACCGGATCTTCTCTGTGATTTCCGCGAACTGGGCATGGGCAGTTCTAACCCATCACTCTTTTTACTGGGGTTGCTGGGCAGCCGGTGGGGCCCCCCAGGCAAGCGGGGCCCCCGGGCAACTTCCCAGCATGCCCAATGGAAAAGATGGCCCTGGGTGGGAGTAATAAAAGCCCACCCTCCCAACATTGATCTTCAGTGGTTATCTACCTCTGTACAGGTTTTATATATGTTTTGCTATGTGTCTATTAAGGTTTATATTAAAAAGCAAGAAAGCAAATAACCCTCTATTGCGTATTAATTTACTAAACAAAAATTCTGCACATACAAACATAACAATGACCCCAAACACACCTCCAAGACGACCAGCTGAGGGTAAAGGTGATGGACTGGCCAAGCATTTCTCCAGACCTAAACCCTATTGAGTATCTGTGGGACATCCTAAAATGGAAGGTGGAGGGGCCACCACACAAAATATTGACACTTTGGGCCCAATTTGGACATGTTGAAATTGTCATCCAGTTACTTTAAATATTGCAGACCAGAACTATTCATATATGATAATAATCCTTTTTTCTTCTTCTCCTCCTCCTCCTCTTCCTCCTCCTCTTCCTCTTCCTCTTCTTCTTCTTTTTGGTGTCTGGTATTATTTAAGAATAAGAACGAGGAGCCAAGCGTGAGAAAGCTGGTTGAAGATTCCATCACAATTAAAGAGAATTACTTCAGTTTACCGGATGGGAAGCCAGACACCAATAAGGCATCGGTACATTTCCCAGTTCCTGTAATGCGATATGTGGTTAAAGAGATCTCGCTTGTCTGGCACCTGTACGGGGGCAAAGATTTTGGAAGTTCTCATCCTTCTACTTCCCCGGCTAAGCACTATATGTGAGTATTTTATGTACAGTCCAGTCATTTTTTTTTAAGCCAAAGCAAAAGAAAAATGTAAGCCCTACTTCAAACTCCTTTGTTGCCTTGGCAGTATGTTTTGGGTCATTGTCATGCTGGAAGACCCATCCACGACAAATCTTCAGTGTTCTGGCTGAGGGAAGAAGGTTCTCATCCAAGATTTTACAATACATGGCCCCATCCATTGGCCGCTCAATACTGCAAAGTCAGAATGTACCTTTAGCAGAGAAACGGCCCCAAAGCATAATTTTTCCACTGCCGTGCTTGACTGTAGGGATGGTGTTATTGGGGTCATAGTCGTCATATTTCTTCCTCCGAACACGTTGAGTCGGATTAATGCCAAAGAGCTAAATTCCGGTCTCATCTGACCACAGCACTTTCTCTTAATCCTTCTCTGAATAATTTAGATGTTCATTGGCAAACTTCAGACGGGGCTGTACATGTGCCTTCTTGAGGAGGGGGACCTTACAGGCACTGCAGGATTTCAATCCATGACAGTGTATTGTTACCAATGGTTTGTTTGGTGACTGTGGTCCCAACTACCTTTAAGATCATTCACAAGCACCTCCCGTGTAGTTCTGGGCTGATCCTTCATTTTTCTCATGATCAAACTGACCACATGAGGTAAAATCTTGCATGAAGCTCCAGATCGAGGGCGATTGATGGTATTTTGTATTTCTTCCATTTTGCTCCAGCAGTTGTCTCCTTCTCACCAAGGTACTTTCTGATGGTCTTGTAGCCCATTCCAGCCGTGTGCAGGTCTACAATCTTGTCCCTGACATCCTTTGACAACTCTTTGGTCTTGCCCATAATGAGATTTGAATGGAAGAGATTCTGTGGACTGGTGTCTTTAATACACATAAGGAGTTGGACTAATCTGTGTACCACATGAGCACATACTGTGCCAGTCAGTATGAGCCAGAATTATCGTTGGTTGGTAGAGAATCAAATACAAAACCAAAGGAAATGTTTTTGGCTTGATTTATACTTTAAAGCAGAACAATATTCCATTCTGATTTAGGGATTTGATGTCTGCAAGCTCCCATGTTTGTGCTGACATCTTCTCTTGAGAATCTGCGGCCATCTTGATTGGCTGTCCCAGGATGACATAACGCATGTGCTTGGCAGTTCAGTCACCCCTATACATGGGCAGCTTGGTGTACACACAAAATAAGAATGTGAGCAGGAAGTTAAGAGACCTTTATTGCAGCAAATACCTAATATGCCAAGAACAACCTTGCTGACCGTTTTTATTAAAATAGATCCACTTTAAGGTAAATAGAGTGATCCTTAAAATGTTGTGCCTTCTTCAAGGAGTCCTCACAGCTCCCCTTCAAGTACACCCACCAGACGATCCAACAGCTTAATCAGAGGAGGCCGCGGAAGAAACCAGGACTTCCTAATGGAGATCCAGCTAACCAAGGTAAGGTTTTCATTTGAAGGCTTGGTGTCATTCACTTGGTGTCCACTATGATAAAGTGACTTTTCTTTCTACATGTATTATGTAGATCTTGTAGTTTAACTAAATATATGGTGAAGACCAGGGGCAGGTTAGGACTGTATAGGGTACTATATGGGCAGGTTAGGGCTGTATTAGGAACACAGTCCGTGTTCACCCGACCCCCCCATAGGGGAGAGCGGAGTAAAGACAGGGCAGTCCCTGCACAGTGTGCGGAGACCGCCCTGTCATACGACGGCTCAGCTGGGATCAACAGAGCAATCCCCGCTGAGCTTACAGAGGCGGATCATTACTGATCCACCCTGTGTGAAAGGGGCCTTAAACTGTTTTTTTTTTTTAAACTGTTACATTTATGGGTTTAAAGCAGAACTTTACCCATATCAACTTGATGAAAATAATGTTCTTTTAGCAAGGAACATACGTTCCACATTAATAATAATAATTCTACCAAAATTAGTGTGTTGTAAATTGCCCCCAGCATTGTTCCTGTTTCTTCTTGCTGGAGCCCCTGAGCAGCAGTAAATCTCTAGGCTGTCAGATCAGCCTCTACATTTTCAGCACAGTGCCAAAAATTAGAGAGCAACTGAGCAGAGTGAGACAGTTTATTTACTGATTTTTAAACGGTATAAGCACATATTTTTAATGTTTTGCATACCTTGCAAAAGGGGCAACCTGAAGTGATCTAGCAAGACCCAATTTATTCTCTCTCTCTCTCTCTCTCTCTCTCTCTCTCTCTCTCTCTCTCTCTCTCTCTCTCTCTCTCTCTCTCTCTCTCCCTCTCCCCCCCTCCCCCTCCCTCCCTCCTCCTCTCTCCCCCCCTTCCCCCCTCTCTATCGCGCGCTCTCTCTCTCTCTCTCTCTCTCTCTCTCTCTCGCGCTCTCTTCTCTCCCCCCTCCCTCTCTCCCCGCCCCTTCCCTCTCTCTCTCTCTCTCTCTCTCTCTCTCTCTGTTTATGCTACCCTCCATCCTGATAACTGTTCCACATCTCCATACACAGGTGAAATTCCAGCATGAAGTGTATCCCCAGGCTGATCCAGACACTGCCTCCGCTTTATCAGAACAGCTGGTGTCGCGTCAGGTTTTCATCGTCCAGGATTTGGAGATTAGAGACCGTTTGGCTACATCTCAGATGAATAAATTCCTTCATCTTTACAGCAGCAAGGAGATGCCACGGAAAGCCCATTCCAACATGGTAAGACGCAGCAGTTACTTTGTGAGACTTCAAGGTACTTGGTTGCCATTTCTTTCTTGTAGAACACCAAATCACTATTTTGTTTGGGACTTAAACTTGGCAATTTGGGAACTCCAGAAATTAATTTTAGTTCCCAAATGTCAGATTTTACATTTCTACTAGAGGTGCACTGAATGCAAGTTTTGATACCGAAAATGCAAGATGCACCGAAACCCTTGGATACAGCCTTAAATTATTATCAGGTCATAAATCCTATATCCTAAATAGCCCAAAACCACAGCTTCTGTTCCAGTGTACAGATATGTGGAAGTGACTTCTCTGTTTATCCGGTGATTACACAATCACATCTGCAGCTGCAGTAAGAAATGTTACTTTCAAGGTTGTGTATGTGCAAAGCAATCTCATGGAAGAGCATTCAGTGTGGTGAGTTAAAGGGGATTTTCACTGTAAAGGGAAATTCTACCTTTTCACCCAAGAAAACGCACCCGCGTCCAGATTGCTGCTAGCATTCACCCACATATCCCGGTATGGGAATCCTAAAAAGGATGTGCTACAGGATCCTCCAGCACTCTATTGTAACTCGGCATAAATATTCAGATGAGGCGCGAGGGAGAAGAGGGCTTTCAAGGTGTAGTATTAGACTTTTTATTTAAAACCATCAAGTAATGCACTTACATTTAGGTTGTGTGGCAGAGCGAGGCTCTGTCCCAATGAAAATATTTTGCGCTGCCCTCGATTCACGGAGCAGTAGCTCCGTAAATTGCGAGGGCGCGCCGGCAAAATTGCCCGGAGTAAGCGCGCGCAATGTAAATGATCCCGCCGGGGGCGGGAATCATTTAAATTAGGCGCGCTCCCGCGCCGAGCGTACAGCGCATGCTCCGTCGGGAAACTTTCCCGACGTGCATTGCGGCAAATGACGTCGCAAGGACGTCATTTGCTTCAAAGTGAACGTGAATGGCGTCCAGCGCCATTCACGAATCACTTACGCAAACGACGTGAAATTCAAATTTCACGCCGCGGGAGCGGCGGCTATACTTTAGCATTGGCTGCCCCTACTATTAGAAGGGGCACCCTTGCGCTAAAGTTGCCGTACGGAAACTCCGTACCTGGCTTGCACAGGGCCCGCGCAAGTTTGTGAATCAGTGGTAGTATGCAATTTGCATACTACACGCTGATCACAATGGGAGCGCCCCCTAGCGGCACACGCAAGAATGCAGCCTAAAATCTGCGAGGCATAAGAGCCTTATGCCGTGCAGATTTTAGGCTGCAGTCGGTGTAACGAGGTTCCTGAATCAGGAGCACTCGTTACACCGGAGCAAGTAAGCAATTGCGCCGTGTAACTTATAGTTACACGGGCACAATTGCTTCTTGAATCTGGGCCAGAGAAAACTGCTCTGGCAGTTTTCTCAGGTTTTTCTATTTTTGCATGGGGCTCTGGGGCTTGGAGATCCTTCAGCGTCTTGGGTGGGACGGGATCTCCAACCCTGTGTCCGGGTTTTAAAGACAGCCTGTAGTGTGTGTGCCCAGGTGCACACAACCCATATAATGAGGGGCTGGGGAGAGTCAGAAGTGAAAGGAAGGTGGAGTTGGAGCAGTGGCTGCTAGTGAGTGTCTGTGTGAAGATAGATGCTGTGTGCATTAAGAAGCTCAAAGCTGTGTGCGTTGAAGGGCTTGAAGCTGTGTGCGTCCAAAGAGCCAGAAGCTGTGTGCATTGAGGGGCTTGAAGCTGTGTGCATTGAGGGGAGGAACCCTAAGACTGTATGCATCAAGGACTGTTGGACTGGAGGAGCTGGTGGTAAGGGACCAGTACCTATGGCAGCAGTGCTGTTGAAGGGTAGCCAGGTGGGCTGGTATTTAAATTTATCTTTGAATGTCGTTTAAACCCCTGCGTGGGATTCCTGAGTGGACTTTTGTTTTGTTTTTCCTCATTTAATAAACGTGGGCTACCAGGCCCTTAACCATATACGCCTGTTTGGTGTGGACTCACTATAAGAAAACACATCTGCCACGAGAGCTAACAATCCCCTATGTCACAGTTGATATAAATCCAGCATTAAAAACATTAAGAATGCCGGTTTGCGTTCCAACTACCCAGAATTACATATTTCTATCTCGGCAGCTCCGACAACACGTTTCGTCAGCAAGCGTCTGACGTCACCCCCCCTGCTGTTGGTGGAAACGACACCACTTTGTCTTCACTCATGGTGGATGCTTATTTCATGCTAATTGGGTTTATTTTGGACTTTGTTCACTTTATGGAATAAAATTCTTACTTTTTTAATACAGCGACACTATTCACATTGCTTTTTGTTAATCGCAACATTTTAGTTTAATGTGATCATATGTCTACTTGTATATATTACACTTGGGAGCGTGGTTACCAATATCATTTATCATCCAGTACAGTAGTGTCATGCCATCTGGTGCAGGCAAACTTACTGTTTGTGCAAACAAATGGCCACTGCCCCGACCGATAACTGGTCTTTGCAGCAAGAAGCGCATTGAAGGGTGACGCATGTCAAACAAAACCTAAGAAAATTCCCTCTTTGTGACCTGCATTTGAGGTGTTAATAAGTTAATACTGACACCCGCTGCATATGGCAAGTGCAGTGCGTTTTGCGATGAGGGAAACGCGCACAAAGCACTGGTTTCCCACATCGCTTTCTGGTCTGAACAGACTTTTGTGTTGATACATGTGGAATTTATTTAGCCAATTTGAACCAAAGCTAATTTTTGCTTTCATTAAGCTTTCTTATTGGACACGACTCTTTTTTGCCTGAATCATGAACCACAGTCTTGTATTTCTGTGCTGGAGACCATTATTAACACCGCTGTTTTGTTGTTATTGGCAGTCATTATTGTAAATTGTATTATTTTTATATTCTAGTTAACAATCAAAGCCTTACATGTTCGCCCAGAATCCTCGATGTCGCCGCAAGAATGTTGTCTGCGTGTGACGCTCATGCCGCTTCGCCTCAACATCGACCAGGTAAATTCTACGGTTGCCGGTGTATACAAGTGTCTGCCCAGCAGGGGGCAGCAGCACTGCAGTGACTTCATTCCATAAACATTCAGTAGTACAATATACTGTACTTACCCTCAGGATGTGTGTAGGAGCGATGTTTATGCAATCCTACCCATAATTTATTATCTGATCATTTGTTTAAAGAATGTAGGAATGCCTAGAATCTTGGTCAACCATTACTGGTCTGTAGAATATATATATTAAAAAAAAAATCTGGTAATATTTTTTTTTTTTTTTTTAAACTTTATAGAGCTGTTAGGGAATATTAACCACTTAAGCCCCGGACCAAAATGCAGGCCCCTTTTTGCGATTCGGGACTGCGTCGCTTTAACTGACAATTGCGCGGTCGTGCGACGTGGCTCCCAAACAAAATTGGCGTCCTGTCAGGGAGAGAGGAGACCGATGCTGTGTCCCTTGTACATAGAGACACAGATCGGTCAGTCCCCCTCCCCCTACAGTTAGAAAATTCACTAAGCTACACATTTAACCTCTTCCTCGCCCCCTAGTGTTAACCCCTTTTCCTGACAGTCACATTTATACAGTAATTAGTGCATATTTATAGCACTGATTGCTGTATAAATTTGAATGGTGTCAAAAGTGTCCAACGTGTCCGCCATAATGTCGCAGTCCCAATAAAAATCACAGATCACCGCCATTACTAGTAAAAAAAAATAATTAAAAAAAAAAATTCTGCCCCCTATTTTGTAGGTGCTATAACTTTTGCGCATTGCGTTTTTTTTTTTTTTTTTTTTTTTTTTTTTTACCAAAAATATGTAGAAGAATACGTATTGGCCTAGACTGAGAAAAAAGTTTTTTTTTAAAAAAATTGGGATATTTATTATAGCAACAAGTAAAAAATTATTGTTTTTTTTTTTCAAAATTGTCACTTATTTTTTGTTTATAGCGCAAAAAATAAAAACCGCAGAGGTGATCAAATACCACCAAAAGAAAGCTCTATTTGTGGGGGAAAGAAGAACATCAATTTTGTTTGGAAACCACGTCGCACGACTGCACAATTGTCCGTTAAAGCGACGCAGTGCCGGAAGCTGAAATTTCGCCTGGGCAGGAGGGGGGTATATGTGCCCAGTAAGCAAGTGGTTAAATCAATATACATGACATGGTATTGATAAGAGCTATTTCATCTAAGGGAAGTTCCCAAAATATGGCCCGTTGGGGGTACTTGAGGACTGAGGTTGAGAACCACTGCCCTAGACAAAAGCATGCATTTTAACCCTTATGCCTTGTACACACGATCGGAATTTCAGATGGAAAAAGTCAGACGGAATATTTTCATCTGACGTTTAGAAGTAGAACATGTTTTATTTTTTTTTTCGATGGAAAAAAAATCCGATCGAAAATTCCGATCGTCTGTGTGGAACTCCGACTGAGAAAAAAAACACGCATGCTCAGAATCAAGTCGACGCATGCTCAGAAGAATTGAACTTCATTTTTCTCGGCTCGTCGTAGTGTTTTACGTCACCGCGTTTTGGACGGTCGAAATTTGGTCTGACAGTGTGTATTCTAGACAACTTGAACGGAATTCCGTCGGATTTTATCACATCGAAAATTCCGATCGTGTGTTCAGGGCATTACAGTGCCTTACCTCAAGGGTAGTAATGAATTTACCCCAAGTCTTTCAAGAACACGCTTTGGCACCACCGCTTTGGCGGTATATGTGCGCTTCACAAACAAATAGTAATAAATAAATAAAACACAAAAACAGGAGAAGAAACACAACAGCTTCCTTTTGCAGCTTCACTCTTTGTTCCTTTTATCAGGAGTAATGGGCTTTAGGCCAGAGATCCAGTATTGCTTTCGTTCTCTTTCCTCTGTTCAGCGGTGGAATTATATAGACGTTCAGCCTAGCCCATTGCAGCCAGATTGTGACTTTTACTTTTTTTTTGTGCTGCCCAGGGTCAGTGAAAAGGAGGATCTGATTGGATGCTGTGCTGGTGCTGCTTTTGTCTGTAGCTGCTGTTATATACCCCATCATTTTTTTTTTTTTTTTTTTCAGGATGCCTTGTTTTTCCTAAAAGATTTTTTCGCAAGCCTGTCTGCAGAAGTGGAAATATTGGTGACCCCGGATCCTGAAGGTAAAATGATTCAAAGAATCGGTTTTATATAAAAACTTAGGGGTAGATTCAGGTAGGGAGCGCGTAACTGTATTTACGCTACGCCTCCAACTTTGACAGGCAAGTGCATTATTCACAAAGCACTTGCAGCGTAAATTGGCCGGCGTAAGCCCGCCTAATTCAAATCTGTAAGATGTGGGCGTGTTTTATGCAAAATCCTCATGACCCCATGTAAATGACGCTTTTTACGAACGGTGCATGCGCCGTCCGTGAAAGTATCCCAGTGCGCATGCTCCAAATTAACCCGCAAAAAGCCATTGCTTTCGACGTGAACGTAAATTACGCCCAGCCATATTCGCGAACGACTTACGCAAATGACGTAATCGACAGAAAATTCGACACTGGCCCGACGTCCATACTTAACATTGGCTGTGCCTCATATAGCAGGGGTAACTTTACGCCGAAAAAAGCCTTACGTAAACGGCGTATCTGTACTGCAACGGCCGGGCGTACGTTTGTGAATAGGCGTATCTAGTTGATTTACATATTCTAGGCGTAAATCAGCGTACACACCCCTAGCGGCCAGCGTAAATATGCAGTTAAGATACGACGGCGTAGGAGACTTATGCTGGTCGTATCTTAGACAAATTCTGGCGTATCTGATTCTTTGAATCAGGCGCCAAGATACAACGCCTCACACTCAGAGATACGACGGCGTATCTGAAGATATGCCGTCGTATTGCCTACCTGAATCTGGCCCATAGTTTAGTGAAACATTTATTTATTTAGATCGGTACAAAGAACAGTCCTTTCTATCAATGTGAAGTGCTTACGCTGATGGCTGCTGCCTTAATTGAAATCCAAAGTCTTCTGAAAGAAATGAAAGGAAAAACATTTGTATATAGATATGAACAAAAACATTACAAATCCCCCCCCCCCCCTTTTTATTTTAATAAGTGATCACATTCCCTCTTAGGTAGCTGCATAAAAACTGGGGGGGGGGGGGGGGGAGCAGCAGCAGCAGAACACTGATCTACACAGTGAATGGATGTGCGGGGGGTGTTAGGACAAGTCTGATTATTGGAGGAGAGCAGGCTGAGTTCCCAGCTAGAGAACCGACCACATTGTGTTCTCCTGCTTAGTGTGGTCAGTTTGAACTGGCAGGAACACCAGGGATTTCACACAAAGGAAGCAATACAAAGAGGACAGGTTACTTTCTCATACAAGTAAACGGTACAGCAGCCACATATCAGGAATATGAAATGCTGGGCTAACAAACACTTTAAGGTCAATACGAAGGATAAGGGGGGTTTGGGGTAATATTCGATTGCCTTCAGGGGTCCAAATTGGACCATGTTTTTTTTTTTTTATATGATTTTTTTTTTTTTGCCTTTTTTATGTGGATCAACTGTGGGTATAGAATTGTCTATAATGGAGGTTTTCTATTATTTTATTTTTTATTGGTTGAACTAAGTATTTTTACTGTATTTATCGCGGTATAACGCGCTCCCGTGTATACCGCGCACCCCCAAAGTGGCCCGAATTCCTGTGTAAAAAAAGGTTTTTTGTACTTGCAGTTTTGGTGTCTTGCGCGGCGTTTCATCGGCGGCCTCGTCAAGTCCGGCGTCCTTCTGCGGCTTCGGGTGTCCTCTTCGGCGGGTCGGGCGGCCGTCTTCGGCGGGTCGGGCGTCCGTCTTTGGCGGGTCGGGCGTCCGTCTTCGGCGGGTCGGGCGTCCTCTTCGGCGGGTCGGGCGTCCTCTTCGGCGGGTCGGGCGTCCTCTTCGGCGGGTCGGGCGTCCTCTTCGGCGGGTCGGGTGTCCTCTTCGGCGGGTCGGGTGTCCTCTTCGGCGGGTCCGGCGTCCTCGCGTCCTCCCCGCTCGTTTCCCGCCATGAGTTTTGAATACTGCGCCGGCATATACCAAGCGCAGTACACTCGTGTAACGTCGGGCAGGCTCGGCAACTGTCGCGCTGACGTCCTGTACGCTCAGGACGTCAGTGCGAGAGGCGCCGAGACTGCCCGAAGTTACACGAGTGTACTGTGCTCGGTATATGCCGGCGCAGTATTCAAAACTCGTGCCGGGAAAGCGGGTATCGGCGTATATCGCGCACCCACGATTTTGCCCTGATTTTCAGGGCAAAATAGTGCGCGGTATACGCCGATAAATACGGTATTTATTTTTTAACTTTACTATGTAACAATTGTTGCACAAATGACAAAATTAGGAAACATCCGTATATGAAACCTGCATTTTATTCCTTCTATGGTATACCTTCTCTGATATACAATAACAGTTTGTCCTTGCTCATGAATTTTCAGTAAAGAGATCACCGGGCTCCGATGTCACATGCAGTATGCCAAAACATCTGAACGCGCGCAATCAAGTTCCGGTGATTTTAGTAATGGGTCAGAACCAGCCGATGAAAAACGGTGACGTGCATTTTACAGAGTTCAGTTACGGCCCGGAAACTTTGAAGGATGATACGTCTTTCAACGACCAGCCTGTATTTTTCCGGTATGTGCATTGTACTTTTGTGCGTGTTGTATGATAGTTTAATGATTACAAATGGATAAATAAATCCACTTGTGCTTAGGTAAAAAAAAAAAATGGTAAGCAGCTAGCACAACTTGTAGGCAGCAAACAACATATACAGCGGGTGAAATAAGTATTGAACACGTCGCACCTTCATAATTTGCATTTACTGATTACTTTTGTCATCTGTTGTCCAGAGAATTCCGATTCACCTCTGAAGTTCCCATAAGACTGGATTACCATGGAAAACATGTGTCAATGGATCAGGTAGGTGTCAACTTTGGGGGGGGAGTAATGATGTTTATGTAAGCTGTTCTGCTGAATTTGACCCAAAAAAACACACGGCTTGTGGGCACCTGGGTGACAGTAGGTGGTATTAGTCCAGGCAGGATCTCCCTCACCAATAAAGAGAGATCAAATAGGGCAGGTGGATGGGTTGGGGCTTGACCTCCATTCCACTGTTGTGTGAGCACCAATGAAGAGGGACCAGATAGGGCAGGTAATCAGGGTAGAGATGGGCCCTCCTTTCTACTTGTCTGAGCAGAAACGAGGAGGTACCAGATAGGGTAGGTGGTCATCATGGAGGTGGGCCCTCCCTTCCACTATTGTCTAAGCAGAAACAAGGAGGTACCAGATAGGGTAGGTGGTTGGTGGAGATGGGTCTTCCCTTCCATATCTGTCTGAGCAGATATGAGGAGGTACCAGATAGGACAGGTGGTTAGGGTTGAGGTGGGTCCTGGTTTTCACTGTTGTATGTGCAAAATGAAGAGGGATTACATTTTAATAGAGATGCTATAAAGTACACCATACACAAAATACTTTGCTTTAGATGGCGATGGGGTTGGAATCAGAAGAGCCCAGATCACACAAGAACACCCGCTCGCTGCTGCTGGCTGACCACAGCAGAAATCCTGACAACTAGGAGCTCCAAACCTATCATCGAGCAAAGAAGAACCTGGGTGGAATACAGGACATGGGGGAATTAGTCAATAATCAATTATATTTATAGTCTTTTAAGGCCTCTTTCCTGGCAAACCGAATGTCTAAAGTGGGGCAGAGCTAACCAGGTTAGTCGAGCACCTGCAGATAGCCATAAATATGGGACCTTGGTGTAAAATGAATGTATTATTTACTTAAAGTATATGTGTAGCCATATATATGTGTGTGTGTGTGTGTGTGTGTGTGTGTGTGTGTATATATATATATATATATATATATATATATATATATATATGTATGTATGTATGTATGTGTGTATGTGTGTGTGTGTGTGTGTGTGTGTGTGTGTGTGTGTGTATATATATATATATATATATATATATATATATATATATATATATATATATATATATATATATTAGGGCTGTTACTGATCAAAACATTTCTGTTCGATTAATCGTTTTTTTTTTAATCGACTAATTTCGATTAATTATAACGCACATACAGATCCAACTACTTTTAGTTGATCTCCTTGGAGATAAAATCGATGTAGCTACATAAACTGTAAAAATGGTGTGAGTAATACCAAACGGTACCAAAAGCAGTCATAAAAACATGTAGCCAAGTATGATACTGGTATAAAAATGTGTACAACGATACCACTGCTGAATCCAGATGAGGAGAGGTTAACATCAGTCCGTCGGCATGTAGATGTCCCATGAAGGGAACTATCACAACTCCCAGTGGATGGCTGTAGAATCCCAGGATGATAAAGGGAAGTGATAGAGGGAAGTGTAACAGCCCTTGCGTGTGGCAGATAGTGAGGTCCCGCCGGCATGCAGATATGAAGGCACAGCAAGCCCCGCCAGTGTCCGTGACGTCACCGGATCTCCGACGGAACTCCCTGAAGGCCCAGAAGCCGGCGGAGAGGTGAGTACCAATCAAAAGAATTTTAATCGATCAGAAAGATTTTGATTGATCAAAAAAATGTAAGATTAATCGATTTAATTAAAAGTTAATTTGCACAGCCCTAATATATACATATAAATATAAATATAAGTATATATATATATATATATATATATATATATATATATATATATATTATAATATAAACTTTTTTCAGTTTCAGAAAGTTTGGAAAAGCTGAATGCTTAACAAGTTTTATTGCTGTCTGTGTCCCCGCTAGGTAGATTCACCATCTCTATTTGTCCTGTTGCATGGTCACCGGGACAGAAATTGATGGCAAATCCAAACTCTCATGGTTGTCACCAGAACAAGAGGTCTGAGTAAATATTCCAGTGGTTGTTCCCAGCTGTAGGACAAGGTCATTTAGTACCCAGGATGAAAAGGTCAAAGTGCGCCCCCCCCGAGCTGTGAGCTACTTCAGCGGCATAGGTTGCAGGTCCGAACGTTTTTGCGCGTTCCCGGCCCTGCTTGTTCCAGTGATGATTGTGGAATTCTCCCTACTTGGGTGACATTTCTTAACACTTCCTTTTGTGTCCCCAGCACAGAAAGTAAAGGAAAATCCCACAATGAAACACAGCAAAAGATTAACTGACAGGGTTTTAATCCTTACCTACTCTATCCAAAGCTAAAAACTTGTATTTGTGTTCTGATCTAAATTCTTTTTTCCATGGAAAGTTTTTTGTAATGAAAAAAGGTTACACAATTCAGTGTACTAATTGGTGCCAGAAAAGTGGACAATAAGGTCAGTGTGGTCATTTAAGGACGAGTGAAGCAGAGATTACATAATATGTTTAGCATCTTTCAGCTAGACTGGTCACCCTGTGCCGAATACATCCCATCCCATTTTACTGTATATGAGCCTATTTCACCCCTTTTGTTCCTAGTGTACGTTAACTGGAATATTGATCGGCCTGGCCCAGCTGAACAACTCGGAACTAAAGCTGAAGAGGCTTTGCTACCGGCATGGGTAACATATATAACATATAAATAATACACAACTGTAAATCTGACCTGAATAGACAAAGTACACGTTTAATTGAAGTATATAGTAGCATAAACGTGTTCATTTGGGCAAAAGACACTTGGATGGGGGTGAAAACAATAAAACAATATTCAGAGAAATTTAACTTTGTTAGCATAATGAGTTGTAACCCCCTAACCCAATGGTCTCCAAACTGTGGCCCGTTGCTTGCCTTTATCCGGCCCTTGGGGCACTATCCCTCCCACTGATACAAGACCCTATTCTGCTATCTGACGCCGACAACGGAGCACCATTGCTCCCACTGACACCACTAATGGGGCACTATTCTTTTCTATGATACCAGCAATGGGGCACTATTCCTTTCTATGATACCAGCAATGGGGCACTATTCCTTTCTATGATACCAGCAATGGGGCCGCAATATTCCTCTCCCTAATACCAGATGGTTACTCCCACTGATGCCAAGAAAATTCCCACTCCCGCTGGCCAAAGTCTGGCCCTCCAAGAGTCTGAAGGACAATAAACCGGCCCTTTGTTTAGAATGTTTGCCCTAAATTAATAGACATGTTCCCTCTTATTCCCCTGCCTATAAATTCCTGCAGGCTGTACGGTGCTGTATGATCTACGTAGACCCCATTGTGCCTTTTTCATCCAAAAAGAAAAAAGTTCTTAATTTTGTATTCAACAGCAAACTACACCTACAAAGTCACATGGTTTTAATTAATTTTTTCGTTTATTTTCCTCTGCAGTCTATTGGGTGTTGATAAACTTTTCTCATATGCCTTTAACGAATGGCTGACGGACATTAAGAAGAACCAGTTGCCAGGGATTCTGGGAGGAGTGGGGCCAATGCATTCTTTGGTTCAACTTGGTAATTATTTTCTGTTTAGGGTGTTCAAATTGCAGGAAGTGGGAGTCTTTATACGATTTTGAATTAAAGTGTTATTAAAGGCTTAGGGCCAGATTCACAGACGAGATACGACGTATCTCCTGATACGATGTTGTATCTCTCAGACTATCTATGCGACTGATTCATAGAATCAGTTACGCATAGATAGCCAGAAGATCCGACAGGTGTAATTGTTTTACACTGTCGGATCTTAGGATGCAGTACCACGGCCGCCGCTGGGGGGAGTTTGCGTCGTAAACCAGCGTCGGGTATGCAAATTAGGAGTTACATCGATTCACAACGGATTTTCGCGTTCGCTACATTGCTGCTAGTCTAGTTTCCCGTCGCAAAGTTAGTCGTCGTTTTTGGTGCCTTAACTTTACACAGCAATCGTATTGCTGTATAAAGTATGGCCGTCGTTCCCGCGTCGAAATTTAAAAATGAACGTCGTTTGCGTAAGCCGTCCGGGAATACGGAATTACGCTACGCGCGTCGCCGTTCAAAAAAATGACGTCACGGCGCGCAAAGCACGACGGGAATTGCGAAACTGAGCATGCGCAGTAGGTACGGCGCGGGAGCGCACCTAATTTAAATGGCACACGCCCATTTGAATTGGCCCGCCTTGCGCCGGAGGCCGCCGGCGTAGGTTTTCTTCGCAAGTGCTCTGTGAATCAGGCACTTGCGATGAAAACTTGCGGCGGTGTAACGTATCTACGATACGTTTCGCCGCCGCTCACCTACGTGAATCTGGCCCTTTAGTTTTTTTTTTTTGAAAAAAATAAACATGTTCTACTTGCCTGTTCTGTGCAAGGGTTTTGCACAGAGCAGCCCGATCCTCCTCTTCTCGTGTCCTCTGCTGGTGCTCTGGGCTCCTCCCCCTTGCCGAGTGCTCCAATAACAAGCTGCTTGCTATGGTGGCATTCGTGCATGCTCACTCTGGGCCCCGCCCCCACTCCTTCCTCACTGGCTGTGAATGTCTCTGCCAATGAGGCTGGCCATGAACAGTCCACTGAGAAGTATTAAGGGGAGCGGCATACTTCTGTTTTTGTTTTACCTTTGTGCATATAACACACAAGGGTAAAAAAAAAACCTTCAAGCTTTACTACCACTTTAAGGTGAGCCTATACATTTTTTTTTGCCCCCTTCACGCCAACCGTATGCAAATATGCTGCCTCACTGCACTGGGCTTTTTTCCCTTGTGGTCACATATTTACAGTACATATCACCAAGAGCCCTGGGCCCTGTTTAATGACCCGGACCTGCCATTTCCTGGTCACCTGATCGCTGTGATAGCCTCTGGCTATCACAGTGATCAATAACGGTGACGCCCGCCTCCTATGTTTTCGATCTCTGTGAATAGACGAGACCGATACATTGTATCATTCTCTGTCCACAGCAGAGATCGGAAAAAAATGTATGAATAAAATACCTAGATCAAGGTTTGATCTAGGTCAGTGTCAGGGTTAGTGTTTGGGTCAAAGGTCAGGTTCAGTATTTTTTGGACAGGATTTTTATTTAATTTTTTAATTGGTGCCAGTGTGTTTTAGGTAGAATAAAAATGTGCTGGGCTGCACTATGGGTACAAACAACTAACATACATATATGTGGTATCACTGGGATCATCAGGAGCAGGAGAATTTATTTTGTGTTGTTCTTTGGTGGTTGGTTATGGCAGTAGCAAGAAATATATAGTTCAATTTAAAAATTTTTTTTTTTTTTTACTATTTTGGACCAGTTTTTCTTTGATAATAAAATAAATAAATCGGGGGATGTCCATTACCAGCTGTCACAAAATAAAAGCCCGATTTGTCCTGAAAAAGACACGGCATAATCCACCTGGATACACAAAGTAGTAGATACCCTAATATGTACAGTTTTACTAACACAGGTCATAGTTGCAAAATTGTACTTGGGCATTTAGATTTGTTTTACTCCTGACCCACAATAACTGGGAAGGGAGAAGGAAAAGTAAAAAGGGGGCTGTAAATGTGCCACAAAAAACATACAATACACTAGTTGCATATAGCACTAGAATCGAGATCGTGATTTTTATTTTTTTCCCCCTCCTGAAAAGCATTTTCCGGATTCTTTCTATGCAGAGAATTTTCTGCTCAAGCCAACAGCTGTAAAAAAACAAACAAACAATAAAACAGGCAGCCTGCCAAGTATCTCAACATTCCTTAGCTGCTGACCTAACTATAAACATTGTAAAGTTTTGTTCTTTAGATCAAAGGAATGAACTTCAGGTCTGTAAATTAAGGAAGTTTAAATACTTAAGGGGTTGCATCCTATGCATTAAGGTGAAAAAAACTGGCAGTGATGGCCCCCCCAGCCCCCCGGTTTTACTTGCCTAAGCCCAGAAACTCTGTGGGCTTGTTCCCGCGACAATTTCCCCCAGCTTGAGTCGGCTCGTCATTGGCTCGCGCTGCTGTCAATCGTATCCAATGACCCAGCTATAGCCAAATGGTCCGGGGCTTAAGTGGTTAAAAGCTAAACCTTTTTCTGAGACTTGTTGGTTTCAAGTTAAAATCATTTTTTTGCTAGAAAATTACTTAGAACCCCCAAACATTATATCTTTTTTTTTTTTCTTTTTTTTTAGCAGAGACCCTACAGAATAAAATGGTGGTTGTTGCAATATTTTATGTCGCACTGTATTTGCGCAGTGATCTTTAAAATACAATTTTTGGGGGAAAAAAATACACTTTATTGAATAAAAAAACAGTAAAGTTGGCCTAATTCTTTTGTATAATGTGAAAGATGATGTTGCGCCACGAGAATCATGATCTTTATTCTAAGCAAAAAAAACATGATTCTAAGGCCCCTTTCAGACTGGGGAGGGAGCCGCGGTGGCGGTATAACGCCGCTAAAAATAGCGGCGCTATACCGCCGGGATTGCCGCGGGAATCGGCCGATAGCGGTGCGGTATTAACCCCCGCTAGCGGCCGATAAAGGGTTAATACCGCCCGCAATGTGCCTCTATAGAGGCGCATTGCGGGCAGTATTGCCATGGTTTCCCATTGTTTTCAATGGGAAGGAGCGGTATACATGCCGCTCCTCTCACCGCTCCAAAGATGCCGCTGAAAGGAGATTTTTTTGTCTCCCGCCAGCGCATCGCCTCAGTGTGAAAGCCCTCGGGCATTCACATTGAGTCTGCAGTGAAGGAGTTTTTCAGGCGGGATAGCAGCGCTATTTTTAGCGCTGTACCGCCTGAAAAACTCCTCAATGTGAAAGGGGCCTTACTTTGGCCAGAATCGTGCAGCTCTACTGCTCACTTGTTGGGATCTTTTGGAATAAAGCCTGATTTGTGTTTCACAATGTGCATCCTCTTTCAGTTCAGGGTCTTAAGGATTTGGTGTGGCTGCCTATTGAGCAATACTGCAAAGATGGCCGTATCGTACGGGGCTTCCAAAAAGGAGCTGCTTCATTCGGGACGTCTACGGCAATGGCTGCCCTGGAACTCACCAATAGAGTTGTCCAAACTATTCAGGTATTCTTATTTCTCTGCTGTCATGTAGGACTCACTTTCCTGGTTCACTTGTACATATAGGTAGACCTTTTATCTGGTTGCATGCTATGGGTCTGTGGTTATGTAAATCTGAAACTAGTTTTGCTGAACTTTAAAAATATAATGCTTCTTTCTTGCTTTTTTTCTTTCCCTGTGCTGATCAGGCTGCAGCAGAGACCGCCTATGACATGGTGTCCCCCGGGCCGAGTCCCATAGAGCTGAAAAGGGCGAAAAGATTTTCTCATCACAGATTGGTGCATCAGCCCGTCGATCTCAGAGAAGGTGTGGCCAAAGCCTACGCTGTGGTTAAAGAGGTAAAACGTACAAAATATCCATCAGTTGTTAAGCTAGTGTTCTCTAAGCTTACCTGTAGGTACAAGTTAAAATAGCGATTTTACAACTACTTGAAGCACTTGATCTCCAGAAGATTTACCCCCCTCCCTTCCTGACCAAATGTATGTCCTCTTTTTCCCCAGAAATAAAGCTTTATTTTGGTGGTATTTGATCACCTGAGCTTTTTTTTTTCTCACTATAAACAAAAAAACTGTCAATTTTGAATATATATATATATATATATATATATATATATATATATATATATATATATATATATATTCGTTTCTACTATAAAATGTATCCAATGATTTTTTTTTTTTTTTTTTTTAAACATCACATTTCTTCATCAATTTAGGACTACATGTATTCTGCTACATATTTTTGGTTAAAAAAAAATCCCAATAAGCGTATATTGATTGGTTTGCGCAACAGCTATACCAGGGTTCAAAATTCCAAGTCCTGAGCTACTAGCCAGGCCTCAAGAGTTACCCGCCTCCAGTTGCCCCACCTAATTCATACACTGCCCTGCGCCTAATTGCACCCGTAAACACACCCTTGTAGGTTATCTCATGGAATGACAATGTTTTATGCAGAATCAAGTTACAAAATGAAATATTACCAACAACAACTTTAACAAAATGGGACAGGGCACTGGGGGCAGACCAGAGGGACAGGGCACTGGGGGCAGACCAGAGGGACAGGGCACTGGGGGCAGACCAGAGGGACAGGGCACTGGGGGAAGACCAGAGGGACAGGGCACTGGGGGCAGACCAGAGGGACAGGGCACTAGAACTGGGTCTCTTCCCCATTCTCTTGCTGTCTCCTCTGCAACTCCCATCCATCCTCTCTCTCTCTCCCATTCATCTCATCATCGGGAGCCTGTGTGTGCGGCTCCACGCTTGCATGTCCCCACTTCCCCCTTTTATTCAGGCTGGCGGAGAGGAGAGGAGCTGCAGCACAGCGGGAGGGAGTACAATCCAGCGCTGAGATCCACACAACTGCACAGCCATTGACACCATAGCACAGCGCACACTGACAGCGCACAGCACACATTGAGACCAGTCTGTTCACAGTGCTCAGGCTAAACTGTTGGACACTTACATAGAGCACAAGTAGAAGAAAACTGCACAAACTAGAAGGCTGCCGCTCTCATGTCAGGGCAACTTTCAGTGAGCGCTGCACCGGAGTGGTAATTTTTGCAATCCTCCACCTCACTCATTACTTTCTGCTCTCCAGCTACATTGGTCGGGGCCCGGGGGAGGGGGGCAGGCTCAGAGAGGTCATACTATTGGGTCCCATGGCTTAATGAGAATTGTAAGGAGAGCACCTGTGTACTGCTCTGCCTGTGCGCGGCTCACCAGACTACCTTTCCCGAGCATGCACCTTTCCTCTTCGGCCGCCAATCTCATCGGGACTCTAAGTGTAGGCACAGATTGGAGGGAGATTGGTCATGCAGCCCTGTCATCACTCGCCCCCAGCTTAAATCCACTCGCCAAATGCTAGTAGGCGAGTGGAAATTTTGAGGGCTGAGCTATACAGTCTACAAACTTTTTTTTTTTTAACTAGTAATGGCGGCAATCAGCGACTTATTGTGTACTTAGAAGTACTGCTTCGTTTTTAAAAAAAACTACCCGATTCCCCTTGACAAAATGAGCATGAATCTAATGTTCAAATATTTTTTTCGTGTGAACTCCCGCTTTAAGGCTTTACAAGCACTTTAAAGCGGAAGTAAACCCTGGGGGAAAAAAATAACTTGCTAGCTCATTATGCATGTACTTGCCTTAGAACGAAGCACCAGAAGCCGTCCTTGTGTCCCCCTCTGCCGTATTCATGATACCCGGAGGTTATTTCCGGGTATCGCCGATCCGGCGCTGTGATTTGCCGGATCGGGGATGATGTCACTCCGCCCATGCGCGCGGGAGCCGTCAAATTCGGCATTACTGAATTTAGAGCGGCTATTCTCAGTGCACCTGCGCCGTAGACAGCGTTGCCCCTCATTCGACGAATATCTCCTAAACCATGCAGGATTAGGAGATATTGCTAACACCTACAGGTAAGCCTTAATCTAGGCTTACCTGTAGGTGTAACTTACAAAAGTGGGTTTACAACCACTTTAAGCTACAAACTAATTAAAACATAACTCCAGCTAACATAGTTCAGTAGGTTGGGGTACCCCAATATACATCTTTTTAATGTGACTTTTTGTCTCCCACCAGGGAATAACGGACACTGCTCAAACAATCTATGAGACGGCTGCCCGCGAGCATGAGAACAGAGGAGTGACGGGAGCAGTAGGAGGAGTCCTGAGACAAATCCCACCCGCGGTGGTTAAGCCTCTAATAGTGGCGACAGAAGCCACTTCCAATGTCTTGGGCGGAATGCGCAACCAAATCCGGCCGGATGTTCGGGAGGAAGAGTCACAGAAATGGCGGTTAGAGGAAGGTTAGCGCTTGCTGTGCTCCGTGGATGAGGACTGATCACGGAATCCAATGGCCTCAAAGGACTGCTTTTTTGGGTATAGTTTTAGTTTTCTTGGCAAATATGACTCAGGAATGGGTGACACGTTGGTAACGGGTGACATTTCGGTAAAAAGCAGCCCACACCGCACTTTCAGCATACTCAATCTGTATGGACTCATGGAATGCGGGAACGAGTTGACGAAGCCGAGTGTTAATCTTTAAATGATCCTTCCTGCTCAGTTCTATTCCGCTTACCTGACTTCATCGGATGTCCCGTCTATGGCTGAGGAGCCCAAACCTAACATCAGCTTTTTCTGTTATCCGCTTTAAAAAAAAAAAAAAAAAAACTCTTTATTATGGCAAAAGCTCCCTAAGAAAAAAAAAACGAATGAATTTACAGGTTTCTCGGTTTCCTTTGCTTTGCACTTGGTTACGTTTCAAACCAATACGTTCCGTGTTCTGTGTACATGTCATGTGGCTGAACACAGCCGCAGTTCAGAATACAAAGTCTTGTGTCGCATTGAGTCTGTACATTTGTAATCTGTTTATAGTGTTAATAAAATTATTTGTGTAATGGTGAAAAAAAAAAAAATTGTGTGTAACATTGTACATCAAATCAGAAGTTTGGGGGCCATATTCTCAGAAGAGTTACGACGGAGTATCTCAGGAAACTCCGTCGTATCTCTGTTTTTTGACCCGCGTATCTATGCGAGTGATTCCTAGAATCATTTTCGCATAGATACGCTGAAGATCCGACATGTGTAAGTCACTTACACTGTTGGATCTTAAATGTAATTCGCCGCCGGCCGCTAGGTGGCGTTTACGTTCAGGTCTCATTTGTTTATGCAAATGAGCTTGATACGCCGATTCCCGAACGAAATCGCGTTGCGTAACCATCGCTTACGTCTTTTGTGTAAGCGTAAGGTTACCCCTGCTATATGAGGGGTAACCTTACGCCAGTCCGACGTATGCCATGTTAAGTATGGCGTCGGGTCCGCGTCGTCTTTTCCCGTCGTGTACGTCGTTTTCGTAAGTCGTTCTTGAATACGACTTTACGTCAATGACGCACACGTCGGCGTCATTGACGTTTTCCGTCGAGAACTGGAGCATGCACACTGGGCTATTTTTAGCCCGGCGCATGCGCAGTTCGATCGGCACGGGGGAGCGCCTAATTTAAATATAAGCCGCCCCCTTTAAATTACGCGGGGATACGCCCTGCCTTTTACACTACGCCTCCGAAAAATACGGAGCAAGTGCTTGAGGAATACGGCACTTGCTTTAGTAAGTTGCGGCGGCGTAGTGTAAATAGCTTACGCGATGCCGCCGCAGATTCTTGGAGAATCTGGCCCTGGGTCGTCAATGGCACGGGAGAGCCCGGAGAAGCACCGGAGAGCGGCGCTGTAAGAACAATCAAACAGCTGAACTGCCCCTATGATTGCTCTTACGGTGCACAAAATCGCCGGCTGAAAAAGATGATATCTGAATGATGCAGGCATTATTCAGATATCCCCACTGAAAGTCAGAAACGTCCTATGACATGATTGGGCTGGAAGTGGTTAAAGTAGAACTCCATCCACAGCTTTTTTTTAGAGAGGGGAAAGATTCCATCCCCGCCATTTTCCCCCACATTAGCCTAACTTGAAGAGCAAACAACACATTGCCGGGCCATAGGATTAATAACAAAATATCCATATTTATTGGAAAACGTAAATGCACACGTACATTAAAGAGAAGGGTTGTGCAGCTCAGAGTGTAGAGAGGTAAGCCAAGAAAGCAACATACCTTTTTTTTTCGGCGTATACCGCGCACTTTTTTGCCCTGAAATTCAGGGCAAAATCGTGGGTGCGCGATATACGCCGATCTCCGCTTCCCGCGCTGAGTTTGAACTACTGCGCCGGCATATACCGAGCGCAGTACACTCGTGTATAGTCGGGCAGGCTCGGCTCCTCTCGCAGTCACGTCCTGGGCGTACAGGACGTGACCGCGAGAGGAGCCGAGCCTGCCTGACTATACACGAGTGTACTGTGCTCGGTATATGCCGGCGCAGTAGTTCAAACTCAGCGCGGAGATCAAGCTGGGAGAACACCGCAGAAGGACGCCGGACCCGACGAGGAGGACACCACCGAAGCCGCAGACAGACGCCAGACCCGACGAGGCCGCCGATGGACGCCGCACAAGACACCAAAATTGTAAGTACTAAAATCTTTTTTTTTACAGGAATGCGGGTCCACTTTAGGGGTGCGCGCTATACGCTGGAGCGCACAATACCCCGATAAATACGGTAGTTGGAACACAGGACTGCTGGATAAATTGGCCCATCGGCAGTGAGCCGGACCCGCCAAGCAGGGGATGAGCAACGGCATCTGTCGGCCTTCCTTCCACAGCTCAGTGACTGCATTAGATGTCCAATAGTGGGCGGATAGCTACGCGTTTCCGGGGTCCATCCCCTTTGTCAACTTGACAAAGGGGGGAGGACCCCTAAAATGCATAGTTGTCTGTCTACTTGACAAAGGGGCGGACCCATGAAATGCGTAGATGCCAGACCACTTGACAAAGGGGGTGGGACGTGTGAGACTCGTAGTTGCCCACCCACTTTGCGACATGGAATACGGTCACTGAGCTGTGGAAGGAAGGTCAACAGACGCTGCTGCTAATCCCCCTGCTTGGTGTGTCCTCTTCACTGCCTATGGGCTCAATTATCCAGCGGTCCCGTTTCATGTATGGTGCTCACTTGCTTTACCTTTCTACACTTGGAGCTGCACATCCCTTTTTGTTAAGCGTGTATTATTTTTTGCAATAAATGTGGATACTTTGTTACTAATCCTACGCTCTGGCAACTTTGTTGTTTCCAGTACGTGTGCTCATCAGATCACTCCCAGATCTGCTTCCCCAGGAGCTGCGGATGTTGCATTCACCCCTTTTGTGTATCCCTCTCCACATATCACTGGACTTTTTTTTTGGCCTGTTTCTTGAGCATGTGCTTCTAGTGCTGGGAAACATACACTATATTACCAAAAGTATTGGGACGCCTGCCTTTACACTCACATGAACTTTGATGGGGCTGTAGACCTTCGAGTTTTTCACCTTAATACATCCTATGCATTAAGGTGAAAAAACCCCTGCCAATCACCAGCCCCCCCATTTTACTCACCTGAGCCAGTTCACCTGCTCTGCTCGGCGCGTCCCCAGCGTCCTATCTCCAAGGAGTCCTGGCGTTGATTGGATAGATTGATAGCTGTCAATCAAATCCAAAGACTTGGGGGCGGGGCTGAGTAATACACTTGGCGTCTATGGACACTGAGTGTATGCCTCGGGAGCGAGCCCACAAGGTAACCCCCTTTGGTAGAGCTTTTCTCCAAGACGGTTATCTAATGCGGGGAGGAGCCTCCGAGGGACCCCACAAGAGTATGTTCTGGGCCACTCTGTGCAAAACGAGCTGCACAGTGGAGGTAAGTATGACATATTTGTTATTTAAAAAAAATAAACAAGGAACCTTTTTAGTGTCCCTTTAATAGCATCCCAGTCTTAGTCCGAAGGGTTCAATATTGAGTTGACCCATCCTTTTACAGCTATTACAGCTTCAACTCTTCTGGAAAGACTGTCCACAAGGTTTAAGGAGTGTGTCTATGGGAATGTTTGACCATTCTTCCAGAGGCTCTGATGTTGGACGAGAAAGCCTGGCTCAGTGTCTCTACTCCCAAATGGGTTCCGTCGGGTTGAGGTCAGGACTCTGTGCATGCCAGACAAGTTCCTCCACCCCAAACTTACTCATCCATGTCTTTATGGACCTTGCTTTGTGCACTGATGCGCAGTCATGTAGGAACAGAAATGGGCCGTCCCCAAACTGTTCCCACAAAGGTGGGAGCGTGAAATTGTCCAAGAGTCTAACCCCTGAAAAACAACTTCACACCATAATCTCCCCTCCACCAAATGATTTGGACCAGTGCACAAAGCAAGGTCCTTCAGAATCAGCTGATCACAGATCGAAGGTAAAGGGCCAATCACAGAGGCTCTTTACCACGTGAGCAGCTTTCAGCCAATGACAGCTGATCACAGGATGTAAACACAAGCCGGGTTATCTTTTTTTTTTCCCCTTCTCACACTGACAGCGTGAGGAAAGAAAAAAGTCGATAACCGGCTTATGTTCAAGGGACATCGGCACTAATAATCACTATCAGTGCACATCAGTGAAGGATAGAAAATGATCTGTTTGCAAAATTTTATAACAAACTGTGAGCCCTGGTTCACATTGGAGCGATTTGGCATGCACGGCGCCAAACTGATTCCCAAAAGTAGTTTCTGTACTACTTTTCGCGACTTCAGGGTGCGATTTCCATTGACATCTGTGCAGCAACCCATACAGATGTCTCTGAAATCGCCCCTGAAGTCGGGACTGACATGCGGGAATGAAATCAGGCGATCGTTCATTCCCACTGTCAGTGTGAACCAGGGCTAAAAAATCGGGGGGTTTTTTTTCAAATTTTTTGTTTATTTAGCAAACAATAAAAAACCCAGTGGTGATTAAATACCACCAAAAGAAAGTTCTATTTGTGTAAAAAAAAAAATGATAAAAATGTATTTTGCGTACAGTAAAGCATGACCAGGCAATTGTCATTCAAAGTGCGACGGCGCTGAAAGCTGAAAATTGGCCTAGGCAGGAAGCGGGTAAAAGTACCCAGTAAGCAAATGGTTAATAGCAACTATTAACTACTTGCCGACCAGCCGCCGTAGAATTCTACGGCGGCAGGTCGGCTCTCCTGGGCGAGAGCCCGTTGCTATACGGCGGCTCTTTGAGCGGCCACTAGGGGCGCCAATGGTCCCAAAAATGTGTCAAAAGTGTCCGAAGTGTCCGCCATAATGTCGCAGTACCGAAAAAAAAACGCTGATCGCCGCCATTACTAGTAAAAAAAAAAAATATTAATAAAAATGCCATAAAAATACCCCCTATTTTGTAAACGCTCTAACTTTTGCGCAAACCAATCAATAAACGCTTATTGCGATTTTTTTTTTTTTACGAAAAATATGTAGAAGAATACGTATTGGCCTAAACGGAGGAAAAAAAATGTTTTTTTATATATTTTTGAGGGATATTTATTACAGCAAAAAGTAAAAAATAATATTTTTTTTCAAAATTGTCGCTCTATTTTTGTTTATAGCGCAAAAAATAAAAACCCCAGAGGTGATCAAATACCACCAAAAGAAAGCTCTATTTGTGGGAAAAAAAGGACGCCAATTCTGTTTGGGAGCCACTTCGCACGACCGTGCAATTGTCAGTTAAAGCGGCGCAGTCCCGAATCGCAAAAAGTGCTCTGGTCTTTGGGCAGCAATATGGTCCGGGGGTTAAGTGGTTAATAACATAACTAAGAAAGCCGCCAGGAAGTTCAGGCCACAGCAGGGCCCCGGGGCTGTCACTATAGGACCAGATAAAAACCGCTGTGCCTCACTGACAATATTTTTCTTCTCCGTTGAATCATTCGGCTTGTGAAATGTTGGGGATTTTTGGGACTTATGAGGATCCACAGCTGTTCCCGCTCTAGAAGCTGCTATGTGACCCTCTGTTTATATGTGATGTACAGTATATGTGACATGCAAATCGCTTACAGATGATAAACATATAAAGCTGTGCAGCCACCTGCAGTAGTCGTGGTGTTTGTCATCGGATATATGTTAGGGGCTGACTCCTGATAAATTACTCGGGCACAGTGCTCTGTTGTCACCTTTAGGAAATTTGCCCTGAAAAGCGCCAACACCTTTACCTTTTGTTTATTCACCAAGTTCATACTTTCTTAAAGGGGCAGCTACTTGATTTAAGCGCCATTACCAGCCACATTTTTATTTACTGAGAAATGCCATACCTGCGGTACGCGTAGACAGAAAGTGCCTGCAAAGCGGCTGCAGAAGATCAACAGCACCAAGATGTAACACAGGATGAAACATAATGTAACATGGATTTACTTTTATAGTACTGTAATGGGAATTAATAGCCTTTAAAAAAAACACTTCAATACTGGGCACTTTCGCACCTTCCTGCCCAGAACAATTTTCAGCTTTCAGTGCTGTCGCACTTTGAATGACAACTGCACGGTCATACAACTCTGTACCCAAAATAAATTGGTATAATTTTCTTCCCACAACTAGAGCTTTCTTTTGGTGGTATTTGATCGCCTCTGCGGTTTTTATTTTTTGCAAACTAAAAACGACCGACATTTTTGAAAAATGTATGTTATTTCTTTCGGATATAACATTTGTTTTCTCCTTCACTGACGAGCACTGATGAGGCGGCACTGATATGTAGAATTAGGCACCAATAGGTGGCATTGACAGGTGGCTGTGATGGGCCCCGACAGGCGGCTGTGATGGGCCCCGACAGGCGGCTGTGATGGGCACTGATAGGTGATACTGATTGGCACTGGCAGGTAGCACTAATGGGCAGCACTGATGATGAGGTACTGATGAAGTTTTTGACAGGTGTTAATGTAGGGCACTGATTGGCACTTTATTGGGCACTGATTGGCACTTTATTGGGCACTGATATTGGCACAACTGATGGGGCTGTGCTGATTATCAGCACAGACCCCCCTCTGACAGGAAGAGCCGCTGATCAGCTCTCCCTGTCAGCAAGAACCGAGGAATGCCGTTTACCGGCACTTCCTGGTTCACGCAATAATCAGCTGCGATTGGTCAAAGCTGATCACGTGGTAAGAAACCCCTGACAGAGGCTTCTTATCACGATCGGAGATGCGGCGTGTCAGACTGACTCGCCGCAATCGTGATCCCCGCGCTGCGAGCCCTCGGCATGTTCTCCTGCTGTACGTCAATAGACATCCAATCAGGATAATGGAACCACTTCCCGGACGTCGATATGCTATTGACCGGGCGGGAAGTGTTTAAACATGTTTTATTTTATTTTTTATAAGATATACACTTGCCTTGCACGTGTATGTATGTGTGTGTGTGTGTGTGTGTGTGTATATATATATATATATATATATATATATATATATATATATATATATATATATATATATATATATATATAGCCGGGCATGCACATTGTCAGCCTGTGTACACATGCGTGTGACATGTTTTTTTACAAAGGTATGTTTCGAATCTCGCACACGCTGATCATCCATCATCCTTGGAAGATTTAATATAAGCAAAGTGTAGCGGCGGGGCCTGATTCATGGGAAGAGCCGGTGCTATGGTGGGAATGTGCAACTCCTTCATAAATAAACGGATATATTTTTAGCAGGTACGTGACTAATAGACAGATATTTTTCTTGAGGTTAAAATGTTTTGCTTGGTTGTAGCGGCCAAAATTTTGGCCAATTTTAATTACATTTTTAAAGAGAAGTTTGCATTTGAATTTTTTTGCAGATTCATATTTGCCTAGGTGGGTGCAGCATTAGTCCGATGCTACATCTGTCCCCCGCCCGGCTCGAACACTGAGAACCGAGCGATCCAACACCACCGATCGCTCGGTTCTCACAGCTCTGCGAGCAGAGAGCTGGTGACTGTCACTGGGAGTGGAGGGGATGGGAGCAGCCGGCTTAGGCTCTCAGTGGCTGAGCCAGGTGCCAAACCAGGTGCCGATCCAGGTATGTGGGCAGATCCCGACTTCATTGTCACAATCTTGCCCCAGCCTAGACAGGCTTTGTGATGTCAGCCGACAGCGGGGTTCAGCCTGCTGTCAGCTGAAAACAGGTCACAGGAGTGCAGAACGAACTACACTCCTGTGACCACACAAATATGCTTTGGAAGTACTTCTCCTTTTAAAGGAACAATATTTTGAACAATAGGAATAAATAAGGGCCCTCTCACACTGGTGAGCCTAAAAACGTGGATTGCTTTTTTTCAAAAACACTAATGTGGTTTTAATGCGGTTTTGGTGCACTTTCTGGTTTCCTGACTCCCAGCATGCATCTGTGAAACGTGGACATGTGCGTAAAAAAAAAACCTCACCAAAAAGCACATGTGGTTAATACCTTGACTTACAATAGAAAGTGTGCTTTTGTGAAAATGCAGAGTAGCAATTTCAACAGTAATGTATGATTTAAAGGGGAAAATGTTTTTAATATGCTTTTGTCACACTGCAAAGCATGGCAAAGGCGCACCATTGTGAAAAGGGTCCTAACTCATATTCCACTCTATTTTTATCTATTAACCACTGGCCTACTGGGCACTTTTACCCAGGGCCGTTTGAAGGAATTAGGGGGCGCCAAGCAAAATGGACATGGAGGACCCCCCCCCCCAGTGTGCCCATCAATTGTCGCTACTGTGCCCCATCAAATGCTGCCAGTGTGCCCATCAATTGTCGCTACTGTGCCCCATCAGATGCTGCCAGTGTGCCAATCAATTCCCGCTACTGTGCCCCATCAGATGCTGCCAGTGTGCCCATCAATTGTCGCTACTGTGCCCCATCAGATGCTACCAGTGTGCCAATCAATTCTCGCTACTGTGCCCCATCAAATGCTGCCAGTGTACCCATCAATTCTCGCTACTGTGCCCCGTGAAATGCTGCCAGTGTGCCCATCAATCGTTGCTACTGTGCCCCATCAAATGCTGCCAGTGTGCCCATCAATTGCCGCTACTGTTTTTCTTTTGCTTTGCTCACCTTTTTATCTGCCTGGACTCTGTCACTCAGTCTGGTGGGGCAAACTTCAGCGCCAGTCTTCTCTTCCTGGTTCCCTGGTCCAGGCAGGTAGTCGGCCGGACCGCTCGGGCGGGAGGAGGAGGTCACACTTTGGAGATTTGCGGCCCTGGGCTGCAGCAGAGGTCCTCGGGAAGGGAACAGCTGGCTCTAAGGCACTGGTCTGGCATGGCAGAATGCCACCGCCGCTGCACAGACTGGACTGGAGGTCGGAGGGAGGACTCAGGCCCTCGTACACACGACCGGACATGTCCGCTGAAACTGGTCCACGGACCAGTTTCAGGGGACAGATCCGATCGTGTGTACAGGCTAGTGGACAGATATCCAGCGGACAAATGTTTCTTAGCATGCTAAGAAACATGTCCGCTGGAAAGCTGTCCGGCGGACATATCCGCTGGTTAGTACGTCTAACCAGCGGACCGAAATCCCGCGCATGCGTCGAATTGATTCGACACATGCATGGAAGCATTGAACTCGTGTGAGAGAGAACGTCGGTGTCGTCTACGTCACCGCGTTCTCTGTCCGTGGGGATTTCGGTTTGATGATGTGTACAGCCATCAGACCGAAATCTCCGAGCGGACATGTCCGATGAAAACGGTCCGGCGGACCGTTTTCATCGGACTGTCCGCTCGTCTGTATGAGGCCTCAGAGTCAGCAGTGAGTGCTGCTGCTGCACACTGAGTGAGCACTCAGTGTGCACTTCCTGTCAGTCCGGCCGGGAACAGGACACTGAATCTCCTGTACCGCGCGGTACTCGGCCGGACTGACAGGAGGAAAGAAGAGGAGCTCGGCCACGCTACAGCCTGGAAAGGGGAAGTTGGGGGCTCCAGGCCAGCTCAGGGCGGGCCCCAAGCAATTGTTTGCTTTGCCTGTCCTGTAGCGACGGGCCTGCTTTTACCCCCTTCCTGCCCTGGCCATTTTTCACTTGCAAAATGACTTCTGTATTGAAGTTAATGCAAGTCGCCCTGAAGTCATCCCCAAAGTAGTACAGGAACCTTTTTCTAAGTCGGAGTGACTTGAGTCGCTCCTATTAGAACGGTTCCATTGTACAGAACGGAACGCGACTTGTCAGGCAGCTAAATTGCCTGACGAGTTGCAATATGTAAGTCACGCCCGGTGGCTGCAATGGCAGCCAAGGTTTTTTCCCTTCAGGCTTCGGTTCAGCACAGACAACTAGCAAAGAAAAACTTGGCATACAGTTATCATATGATATGAAAATTTAAGAGTATCTCCACTTTTGTTGAGGGGAAAAAAAAAAAATCATTCCCCTCTGGGTGATCTCTGTACATTACAAGGATTTATCAAACTTTGTTGCAGATTCCTACCTTTTGTTATTCTGAAGAAACCCCTGTGTGTTTGTGTCCATGTTGGAAAGTGAGCCTAATGGGAGTGGTTTCATATTCTCAACCAGCTGCTGCACCTGCAGAGGAAAGCTGCAGGGGTCTGCATCCTTGAACGTGATATCCTATTGGGAGTATCTCGCCAAAAGATGACATTTTTTGTTTGCAATGACACATGCAGGAAATTATGTTTCTGGGGGGGCATTCTGTACACATTGTGTACAGAACACCTCCAGGTAGCCTTATTGCATTTTACAGAAAATTACAGTGGCTACAGATTAAAAACATTTAATTACAATATGACTTGTCACAATTGTATACGCTATATTATTTTTTCTCTTTATTTCTTATTTCCCCGTCTCCCACGAAAGTGGAGTCAACCTTTAACCACTTCAGCCCCTGGAAGGATTTACCCCCTTAATGTCCAGGCCATTTTTTGCAATACGGCACGGCGTCGCTTTAACCGACAATTGCGTGGTCGTGCGACGTTGTACCCAAACATAATTTATGTCCTTTTTTCCCCACAAAATGGAGCTTTCTTTTGGTGGTATTTGATCACCTCTGCAGTTTTTAATCTCTTCAGAAAGTCAAAAAGACCTCAGATCTCATATTTAGACTAAAATGCAATAAAAAATAAAATGTCATTTGAAAAAATGACAACAAAAAATGTGCCTTTTAAAGCGGTGGTTCACCCTAAAACTACTTTCTAGTATTACAATGTCCCGACACATTACAAAACAATTATGCCTATTTTTTTTTTTTTATGCTGTACATACCTCGGTACAGCTAGTTCACCCGCGGCTTCCGAATTGCGAATCCCGCGGGAGTGGGCATTCCTTACTTGCTGGTGATTGACGTGGTGACCAAAAACGAGCTCCCCCCGTCGCATAAGCTGCGTTACGATTGCCGAAAGGAGGCGAGTCGGCGCTATACTGCGCCTGCGCACCGCCGTTCGGCTCCTTTCGGCAATCGTGACGCAGCTTACGCGACGGGGGAGCTTGTTTTTGGTCGTCACGTCAATCACCAGCAAATTAGGAACGCCCACTCCCGCGGGATTCGCAACCCGGAAGCCGCGGGTGAACTAGCTGTACCGAGGTATGTACAGCATAAAAAAAAAAAAAAATAGGCATAATTGTATTGTAATGTGTCGGGACATTGTAATACTAGAAAGTAGTTTTAGGGTGAACCCCCGCTTTAAGACGCTTGGACGGAAGTGACGTTTTGACGTCGCTTCCGCTCTGCTATGGAGACGGGTGGGGGCCATCTTGCCCTCACTCGTATCCATGACACAGAGGGAGAAGGCCCTCTCCCGCCGCTGATAACGGTAATCTTGCGGCGAATCCGCCCTGGAGACCACCATTATCGTTTACAGGACTGGCCACGGAAAAGATGGATATCTCGATTGTGGCAGCTGCTGCCGTTACCGAGATATTCATCTTTAAAGTGGCGACGTATATGGATGTGAGCCGGTCCTTAAAGCGGGAGTTCACCCGAAATTATTATTTTTTTCCTTAGATTAATGCTCATTTTGTCAAGGGGAATCAGGTAGTTTTTTTAAAATCTAAGCAGTACTTACCGTTTTAGAGAGCGATCTTTTCCGCCGCTTCCGGGTATGGTCTTCGGGACTGGGCGTTCCTATTTGATTGACAGTCTTCCGACAGGCTTCCGACGGTCGCATACATCGCGTCACGAGAAGCCGAACATCGGTGCGGCTCTATACGACGCCTGCGCACCGACGTTTGGCTACTTTCGGAAAATCGTGACGCGATGTATGCGACCGTCGGAAGCCTGTCGGAAGACTGTCAATCAAATAGGAACGCCCAGTCCTGCAGCCCATATCGGAAGCGGCGGAGAAGATTGCTCTCTAAAACGGTAAGTACTGCTTAGATTTTAAAAAAACTACCCAATTCCCCTTGACAAAATGAGCATCAATCTAAGGTTAAAAATTTACTTTTCGGGTGAACCTCCACTTTAAGTGGTTAAAATAGCCGTGCACTGCAAGGTTAGATTTTTTTTTTCCTAATTCCTGTTGTTGGGCTTTAACCAGTCCCATTCCTGCTTTAATTTAAATGCATGCTAGAAAACGGTACATATTTCACAATTGAACATAGCACACAATATATAGCCAGCAATGTATTTTTTATTTTTTTTGTTCTTTTCAAGACAGAACATTCGAAACATGTGCATGAGAATATAGCTAAACGCATGCACAATAAGTGCCGATGTTCACAAACACAATACAACACTCCTGAACGTGTTTCAAAAGCTGTATTTATTTTTACAACACAAGCTGAAGCCCAGTGAGAACTGTCATCCATGTATAATGATCAAGCAATTTAACCACTTAACCTCCAGAAGGTTTTGCCCTCTTCATGACCAGAGCATTATTTTTCTATGCGATACTTTAACTGGCAATTGCACGCTCATGCAACACTGTATGCAAATTACATTATCATTTTTTCTTCTTCACACAAATAGAGCTTTCTTTTGGTGGTATTTAAACACCACTGGCTTTTTTATTTATTTTTTATATAAAAAATTATAAAATACAAAAATTTTGAAGGAAAAAAAAACAATATTTTCTACTTTCTGTTATAGAACATATCAAATAATAATAATAAAAAAAATAGGCCAAAATGTAGTTTGCTACATGTCTTTGGTAAAAATAAGTGTATATTAATTGGTTTTGTACAAACTTTTTAGCATCTGCAAAGTATGATGCGGCTGTATCTTCATGGACCAGAATTTCAAGAGAATGTTTGTGGAATGTGAAATCCATGCAACAAGAAATTGAGGCCATTTTGAAAGCAAAGGGGGTCCTACTCAGTATTAGTATAGTGATCCTAATGAGAAAATATAATCCAGAAGGTTAGGGTTGAGAAGGGACCACAAGTGCTTTCTTTTGGTGGTATTTGATCACCTCCCTGTTTTTTTTTTTTTTGCTCTATAAACAAAAACAAAAAAACAGACAAATATATTTTCCTTTCTGATATAAAACATATCCAATAAAGAAAAAAGGAAATTTAGGCCAATATGTATTCTGCTATATATTATATAATATTCTGTGATATTTTGGCAGCCAATCTGACACTTTGTGGGAACCAGTGACACTAATACAATGATCAGTGCTAAAAATATTCACTATCACAGGGGTTAAAATTTAGGGCGATCAAGGGGTTAAATACACCTGTTTTCCTTAATTTGTTCCTTACCAGTGTTTTTGTGTGTACAGTGTAGTGTTTTTACTAAGAAATGTGCTGGATTATATTCTTGTCTGGCCAATCAGTGAGTGCCAGTGATCATCTATTGGCCGGCACCAGATGATTGGCTTCTGCTATGACTGATCACAGCAGAAGCGGTGCATTGCCCCCCCCCCCCTTACCCGGAAGTACATAATCCCCTATAGTGTGTGTATGTTTGTATACATACATACACACGATTCTGCACAGTGCGGCTGCCCTTTTGCAGTGAATCTGCTATAGGGCAGTCGGCAACTCGTTATAGAATAGGGTTTCTCAACTAGGGTTCTTCCAGCGGTTGCTAAGGGTTCCTTGACTAATGAGCAGTGGCGGCTGGTGCTCAAAATTTTTTGGGGGGGGCGCAAACAAAAAAATAAAACAATTGCAGCCTCACTGTACCTATCAATTGTCACCACTGTGCCATGCGATCAAATGCAGTCACTGTGCCATGCGATCAAATGCAGTCACTGTGCCATGCCATCAAAATGCAGTCACTGTGCCATGCCATCAAAATGCAGCCACTGTGCCATGCCATCAAAACGCAGCCACTGTGCCATGCCATCAAAACACAGCCACTGCGCCATCAATTGTCACCACTATGCCATCAAACACAGCCACTGTGCCCCCAATTGTCTCCACTGTGCCCCCAATTGTCTCCACTGTGCCCCCAATTGTCACCACTGTGCCCCCACTTGTAGCCACCGTGCCCAGTACCCCCCCCCCCCTGGCACTTACCTTTATGGCTTCTACGTCCCTCGATGTCCCTCGTCCCGCCCTCGATGGCGCTTCAGCCAATCAGGTTACCTGATTGGCTGAGACGCCTGTCAGTCTTATCCTCGGACGCACGGCCGGTACGTCCGAGGATGAGCTTCAGGAAGCCGATTACAGCCTCAGGCCCTGATAGGCACTTCTACACAGCCAGTCCGCTGCCGCTATTCAGCTGACCGGCGCTCAATGTCCGGTCAGCTGAATAGTGGGCGGCAGCGGCGAAAATATACAGATTCATACAGTGTATGAATCTGTATATTTTTCTGGCTGTGAGCGAGCCAGAGGGGGCGGCGCTCCTGCGTCCCTATGGACGCACCGCCACTGCTAATGAGAAATTTCTGTCTCTCGGTAAGTGCCCACTGACGCCATTGATCTTTTTAGCTATCAGTAGAGAAGTAACTCTTCCCAAGGAGCATTCTTCCCACTGACCATCACACCAATGAGTCGTGAGTTGTAGATCTAATTTTTCCCTGAGAATTGAGTTATTTCAAGGGTTCATCTGTGTTGAAAAGGTTGAGAAAGGCTGCTCTAGAGGCCTTTACTGGCATGCTGGTAATAATCAACAATGTATATCTGGAGGGTATTTTGGTTCCTTTAGTCCCTTCTCACCATAACATCCAAGGTTAAACTTTTTCATTGCGTCACAAGCCCTACTTCATAGAAGCCATGGTTCTTCTCACACACCGCGCTGATAATGGCCAGCGAGTCAAAAACGGCTGTATGCAATTTAGAATAAATGGCTGTATAAATGTATCTGTACTAACCAATCATTCCGGATGTACAGTTGGCCACTGGGGTGTAATAATTTGCACACCTCCACCCGCTATCCTCAAATAAGTAACAATCTTCTGATTTTGGGATATGTGATTGTCTTCTCTTCATACAGGTTCTTCTATAGTGTTCCTAATAAATTGCTTGGTGGGTGTGCAGTTTGGATTGAGTAAAGAGATTTTTCATCCTTTGTGCTGCGTGTCCCTATACATAATGGCTGGAACTATCCATCCCCATATACAAATACATTCAAAAACTATAAATAGAAGCAAGAATAATAAATATAACAGATTCCAATATTATTAACATTAAAATCATGTGAAATACTATTTTAAATCCAAAGGGCTGATTTTTGAATACTGGAGCAGAGGCCAACACAAGGACTTCAGTTGTCATGGTGCATAGCCCCCTTATGGCTTCAATTTTTTTTAAAGTGTATGTCCAGACAAAACATTTATTTTCTTAATTTTGGATAGAGTGGGGAAAGATGCTATCTTGTGCTCTGTTCAGCTGACCATAAAATACACACTCTCATTGCATTGATCTTCTTTATGCTCTGTTCACACTTTCGTGACCTAAAAGTCATGCAACTTACAGTGCAACTTTGGCGTGACTTGGGCGCAACTTTGAAGCAACTTCAGGTAATGCCTGTGTAATTTTCCTGTAATGTCGGATCCAAATCACATCAATTAAGATGAGGCTCTGACTTGGAGGGGACTTCCAATAAAGTCTATGGGCACAAGTCTGATAGAAGTCGCCTTGAATTAATTCAGGCAGTGGCGGCTGCTCCGTTAGGGGCGCCAGCCCCCAATCCATACGCCCAGTGGCGTTGCTATTGGGGTGCGGCCTGCACAAGATGACACCCGCCAGAGGGGTGACACCAGGGCTGCTGCTACACACTGTACTATATTGCTTGCAGAGCAGCAGTGGAGTGGTTGCTGTGGAGGCTGCCTGTAACACTCCCCAGACCAGTGGCCTTGCTAGGGTTGGTGTCACCTGGTGCGGTAAAACATGGTGTCACCCCCCTACTCTCTAGCCTACCCAACGCCCTGCAGGAAGCTCACAGTCACGGGGCACACCCCAAACTGGCCCCTGTAAATGATAGTATAGTGGCAGGCTAGGGTAGTATAAAATGGTATAGTGGCAAGTTGGGGTGGTATAGGGCAGGTTAGAGTGCCCTATACCACCCTAACCTGTCACTATACAACCCCTGTCACTATACCACCCCAACCTGCCACTATACCACCCTTTACTATCAATTACAGGGGCTGGTTTTGGGTGCCCCCTTATGGCCGTGCCCTGCCTACAGGGCAGGCTAGACAGGAAGGGGGGGGGTAACACCAAGTTTTACTGCACCAGGTGACACCAACCCTAGTGACTTCGCTGCACTCTAATCTCCATGCAGGGTGCCGGATGCATGGATTTCAATTTTTTATTTAGAAGCACATGATTGGAGCCTGAGGTTTTAATTGGTTTTAAAAAAGGGTGGGCCCACTCAGTTGTGTGACATTAGCAAATTAATATTCACTAATGTATTCCTGCTTCTCCTCCCAGTTAATCAGAAAGCGAGTCCTGAGACCCGATTGGCCAGGGAGTCTTAGGACTCCCAGTCATTTGGGTATCAGGAACCACTTCCTGTTCAGCCGGGGGAGAAGAAACTCCCCCGGCTCTTCCCTCGGCAAACTGGAGCGAGGAGCAGGGGGCGGCAGGGCAGCAACAGCATTTCGAGGAGCCCTACCCCGTATTCCAGCACTACAGCGCCACATCGTCACCTGAAGATAAGGCCATGGATCGCCACCTTCCCATCTGGAGGGGGGGGGGTTGTTTGCCGCCCCACAAAATATTGAGCACCAGCAGCCACTGAGTACAGGAGCCTTTTCTAATTAAGATGGCTCTCATTGACTAACATGGGATTTCACATGTCACGTGACTTGGGGTCTCACAAGTCAGATCCAAAGTCCCGGCAGTGTAGTGCAAAGGCCTACCTTAATTGTTACAACTGCAATGAATTGTTTAGGTTTGTCCTCAAACTACAGTTACAAGTACTGGTAAGCCTAAAAGAGATTGTATAGTGTATAGCCAGCTTTAGATACATTTCCTCCTGTCCTGACAACAATGGTTTTACCAGACAGGAAGTGAGTGGAAATCTCCAACAGTAACACAGATAGAAATACAATTATTTTTTATTACTAGTACCCGTCAGCTTTGTATTGCTGTCTGTAACCCTGTCGAAGATTTCCCCCTCAATTCCTATCTGATAAAACCATTTTCACCATGAAAAATTTCCCAACATATTCATCCCAGTCCCCTAACACTGTCACCCCCCCCTAGTGCCCACACATAACAGGACCATTCTCCGGATGGTCCCACCCAGATCACATTCACTTTCTGGGCTACCCCTCTCAGATCACACCTACTTTCTGGTTAGTTCCTCCCCCTAACAATGCAGGAACCCCCCACTTGCATCTGCAACCTGCCTCCATTAATACTCTTTTTTTAGATGCTGACCATGCTCAGTAACGCATATAGGGGTGATGGTGTGATTCTAGGGCACACAATCATTGGGACAAGGGACTTGGATGCAGGACTGTCACAGGAAATCCAGGATAGTTGTCATCTATGCTTGGAGAGTAAAGACACTACTATTTTTTTTATTCAACCTGCTGACAGCTCAGGTCAGAGCCGCTATACTAACAATCAGATGTTAGAACAGTAATCTCCCCTGCTGTGCTATTGAGTTCTGATGGGAGCCAGTCAGCAGACCTTTTTCGGTCATGACCCTTCGACAGCTTCTGTCAGACCGGCTGCCATACACACAGGCTGAATTTCGGTTTCTATTGAACCGGCCGATGATGCCCAACATTTAGCCCTTGTGTACTATGCTTAAAGCGGAGGTTCACCCTAACAATCATCTATATACCATTAGATCCAGCATACTGCTGACATCTACAATATGCTGGTATTTTTTTTTTTTCGCTGTACTTACCGTCTTAAAGTTCTTTTCACCCGGCTCCGAGTTCTCACTCCCGCGGGGAGTAGGCATTCCTATGAAGAGGCGTAGATGATTGACGCGTGGGTAAGGCGCGTCACGCGTTCCGAAAATAGACGAACTAGGACTCGGCGCTATACGGCGCCTGCCGTGTAGAGCTGACTGCGCAGGCGCCATATAAAGTCGAGTCCCAGTTCGTCTATTTTCGGAACGCGTGACGCACCTTACCCGCACGTCAATCATCTACGCATCTTAATAGGAACGCCTATGTCATGGACCTGGCCTTGCAGTGCTGGAATGTTTCTACTTGAAATCCTAATTCATGTATTTCAGAAGATGGGACATTACTGACAGTTCATTGCAGGAGATACTGGACACATTACAAGTGGTTTAGTTGTCCTGACTAGGTCAATAGACAATGACCCTTCAATGCTTAGCTCAGACTATTGAAATGCTAAGTGGAACCAGCTTGTGAAATACCTTTTATTGTGTTCTGCAGGTTAAGAGCGGGTGTCGGAGACAGTCCGTCTGGCTAGAATTGTGGATTGAAGGTTAATTGAATCTATTATGTATGGTTGAAGATGTATGTGTTTTTACGCTAAGGGACTTTGTATTGTTCTAAAGGTCAGAAGCCTCCTGTCAGCTGTATTGAATTAGCATTCTATTGTCTAAAGGAATGTAACCTCTCAGAGGTAGTAATTAAGTAGACCAGGTTATTGTGTACATTGATTACCCCCTGAGGCTTCTGTCTCAATACACAAGTCTTTCTATCCAAGCTATTGGACCAATCCCTGTTGACTATTTCAAGTCCTCATTTGCATGGTCAAGGAGGACCTGAGTGAAGACTGCATATACTTTACAATTGACCAATAGGAAAGCGGTTGTTGGGAGTGGGATGTTCCAAATTCTGTATAAAAGTGTGCTGTGTACTTGAAAATAAAGAGTCCTGTTTGAACTTACATACAGCCTGCCTGGTGTTTGTTCTTAATGGGTCCGAATGGCACATAGCTGTAATTCGGATCCCGGAACCTTGGATGACTGGACCATCAGACGTTGCAATCTGCAAGCTGATCCAATAGAAGCAGAGGAGTGTCGGGAGAGCAGGACCTGGGCGAGAAAGGGTCTTGTCACATCCTACTACCCCCCGGGGCAGTGAGAAACCGGAAGCCGGGTGAAAAGAACTTGAAGAAGATATGTACAGCGGAAAAAAATAAAATACCAGCATACTGTAGAAGTCAGCAGTATGCTGGATGTAACGGTATATAATTGTTTTAGGGTGAACCTCCGCTTTAAGCGAGTGGAAATCTCTCCAATGAACCCACTGACTTCTAATCCTTCCCATTCTATCCAAGGCTAGAAAGTTTTGGCCGGACATATACTCTAAATCGTCTCCAAAAAAACATCTGAGAATTTAGACAAGAGCATGTTACGACATCAGATGTGAGAAATCCCAGAAGCTTGAAATATTCCTCAAAATGTGTTTATACCACAGTCCCACTCCTGCTAATCTTCAAACTGCATTTTTCCACCGGTGAAGAGTTTTCTTTATCCTTCCAAATATGGCAATTTTCAATGAAACATCTAGTGGAAGTAGAGAGTGTAAAAAAACATCAGGAATACATCTCGCATTTATATACAAAGATAACGCCATGCAAAAACAAGAGGATGACTCAAAATAAATAATGAAAGCTTATTCTACAACACCTCCTGTATTTTCCACAGCAGAATCTAAAGTCAACTTGTTTTATTATTTCACTGCTTTAAAATAAGATTCTGTTGCCCCATGGAGATCGAGGTCCGTACGGTCATTCCAGAGTAGCCAATTGGCAAGGACTCTTTTCTCGGTGGTCTGAATTTTACTCGAAACTGCCAGAAGACTTCTTTGACTTTCTTTCGGAAATGATTGCCAACAATGACGTATAGGAGTGGGTTGATACAGCTGTTGCTGAAGCCGATGTAGGTTGATATTTGGTTTCCAATCTCAAGAGCATGGGCCCAGCTACAAGACTCTAAGTCTCCGGCCAGTTCTAATGTATCGAAGAAGGTAATGACATGGAACGGAAGCCAGCACAGCACAAAGGCTAAGAGTACAGAGAAGATCAACCATGTGGCTTTCTTCTCATTGTTGATTTCTTTGAATTGCTGCATGGTGTTGTTCCTCAGGACTTTTATAATTTGGAAGGTGCAGAACCCAATGACGACTGCTGGGATGAAGCCACCAAAAAGGTTCATGAGAATATTTGAGGCGATGCTCCAGTTCTCGTGTGGGGGTAATATGACGCAAGATGTGGTGTTAAACTCAGGAAGGAATATCACCTTCCGGAATATGACTTTGGGCAAACTGACTAGCACTGCAAAAATCCAGATGATGGCGCACATAATCTTAGCACAACCGGTTCTTCTCATCCTACCAAAGGACATGGTCTTCACCAGGGCCAGATAGCGATCAATGCTGACCATCATCAGAAAGTAGACACTGCCATAGAGATTCAGTTGGATCAAGGAATTTATAGTGATGCAGAGGAAGCTACCAAATGGCCAGTTGAACTTGTTAGAAATGTAAATGGCCCAGAACGGTAGGCCACTGACAAAGATAAGATCCGCGGCGGCCATATTACCCAGGTAGATCTCTGCAACAGTGCAGCGGCTTTTATGAAGCAGGAAGACTGAAATGACAAATACGTTTTCCACGAAGCCCAACGCAAAGATGAACCACATGTACGCTGGCTGATAGGCATAGAGCCATTCAAGTCCCTCTGGTGCTAAGCAGATCCTTACATCTGATAGGGTGTTATTCTTCTGGCTTATATTGGAGAAAGGAACTGTTGTCATCATCGTTGGATTGTTGGTGTTGAGTGACATTTTTTTCCTGGGAAAATAAATGAAAAATGTATGAATTAAACTATATTTTTGCATCAAATTTGTCTCTGCTGGTCTACCTATTAATCATATATCTGTATGAGAGTAACTAAAAGTGAACACACACATTACAGCTTGAACAATCTCTCCGTACAACCTGCCTTATGCCTCATACACGCGATCGGAAATTCCGTCAAGAAAAGTCCGATGTGATCTTTTGGACGGAAATTCCAACTGTATGTATGCTCCATCGGACTTTTGCTGTCGGAATTTCCGCCAACAAAAGATTGGGAGCAGGTTCTCTATTTTTCCGATGGAAAAAGTTCCCATTGGAAACTCCGCTCATCTGTATGCAATTCCGACGTGCAGAAAAGCATGCATGCTCAGAATTAAGCAGAAGAGCCCAACTGCCTATTGAACTTCATTGATCTTGCCTCGTCGTACGTCTTGTACGTCACCGCATTCTTGACGGTCGGAATTTCCGACAGCATTTGTGTGATCGTGTGTATGCGACACAAGTTTGAGCCAATCTGGTTTTCTTGTTAAATTTACGATCGTGTGTACGCGGCATTAGATTTATCAATGGTTATGTAACAAGAACCTACCTAAAAAGCCATTTACCGTATTTATCGGCGTATACCGTGCACTTTTTTGCCCTGAAACTCAGGGCAAAATCGTGGGTGCGCGATATACGCCGATACCCGCTTTCCCGCGCCGAGTTTGAATACTGCGCCGGCATATACCGAGCGCAGTACACTTGTGTATAGTCGGGCAGGCTCGGCTCCTCTCGCGCCCACGTTCTGGACGTACAGGACGTGAGCGCGAGAGTAGCCGAGCCTGCCCGACTATACATGAGTGTACTGCGCTCGGTATATGCCGGCGCAGTATTCAAACTCGGCGCTGGGATCGAGCGGGAAGGACGCCGGACCCGACGAAGAGAACACCCGAAGCCGCAGAGGGACGCTGGACCTGACGAGGACGCCGCGCAAGACACCAAAACTGTAAGTACTAAAATCTTTTTTTACAGGAATGTCGGGTTCACTTTAGGGGTGCGCGCTATACGCCGGAGCGTGCAATACCCCGATAAATACGGTAATTTAGATTGTCAGATAGTCCCTCACACTACATATGCTATATTGTCAAGAACACCTTTGGGATGAATTAGAAAAGGGACTGTGAGCCAGGCCTTTTCATCCAACATCAGTGCTTGACCTCACAAATGCGCTTCTGGAAGAATGATCAAACATTCCCATAGACACACTCCTAAACCTTGTGGACAGCCTTCCCAGAAGGGTTGAAACTGTTATAGCTGCAAAGGGTGGGTCAACGCAATATTGAACCATACAGACTAAGACTGGGATGCCATTAAAGTTCATATGTGTGTAAAGACAGGTGTCCCAATACTTTTGACAATGAAGTGTGATTGTTGGTAGGTTCTGGTACAACAGATTGTACAACCAGTAATTTGTAGAAGAACCATTGCTTACAGCTTCCACGCTGAAGAAGAAGCTAGATCCCCTCCATTTTCCTCTTGCAGTCGCTGAATGCCTGTGGGAGAGAAGGAGGAGGAGCAGGCTTTCAGCAGCTGCAGGAGGAAAACTGAGGGGATCAGTTCCTCAATTTGCTGTCTCCGCCACCCCTCCTGTCCAGGCTCTCTGGAGCATGGGGCTGGGTTGCAACCCTTTGTAGATATGCCCCTGCTTCTGATGGAAACTACAAGTGGCCATTTCAACACACATTACCCAGTTATGGTCCACTGTTGTCACCATCTGGAAACCTGCTGCCCTGACAAATGCCATGCAGCCATTGCTAGACTGCATTTGGACACAGGGTGTGGCTGCAAAGAGATCAGCAGCACTGAAATGCAAAAACGGATTATAAAAAGTGAAAACATACGGTATGTACACACACACACATTATTATATATATATATACACATATACATATATATACACACACACACACTGTATAATTAAAAAAAAGACAAAATGAATAATAATTACCTTTGATGTAATAATATAAATTCCCTTCCTGACATTGAGAAAAGAAAAAACACTTTTTATGATGTTTGGGCAAAGCTAGCATTGCTCAGAAGATAAGTATGCAATATCCCAAATTCTGTTTTCAAACTCAGGATGTAACAATGACACTAAATTATTTATGCAATAATAAATTCCAATAAAAAAAAACACACAAAAAAGCCAATTAAAATAACCACATTTCCACATATTCCAGCTCACAGGGATGACGTTTGTATAAACATCACATAAATCTGTGTCCTTTACAAAAAAAGAAACTTGTCATTTAGTCAAGTTTTAGATCTCTGGGAAAACATCTTATGTTCTATTACCACATACAATGTGAAAAGTGGAAAAGCGACATTGCATCTTGTGGTAACAAGTCATGCACGGATGGCGCATTGTGATGCCAATAATTTTGAATGGCACCCCAATGCAACACAAACATGGTAACTAGGGCCGGATTTGCTCTCCCTGCCGCCCCAAGGCCAGGTTCTGCAATGCACCCCCTCCCCATCAACCGAACCCCCCCCCCCCCAAATCAACGGAGAATGGGCGGCAGGGTTAGTTAAAAAAAAGCTTGTCGCTTACTTTTTTTTATTTTTGTATAATTTTCTTATTATTTTCCTTATCATTTTTCTTATTCTTTACATTTTTATTTTATTAATTTAATTATTATTTCTTATTATTTATTTATTTATTTATTTGTTATCAATTTTTTTCACTTATCTTTTTTTGCTATCAGACACGAGAAAACAATTCCCTGTGTGATAGCAATTGGAGGTGACATATTCTCTTTATTGACCCTGTCACCTCCAAAACAGGAGTCCTAGTACTGTGCTAGAACTCCTGTCACAGCTGAGATGGGAAGAGCACCGCTCACCCCTCTCACTGTGTACATCGGCAGCAGGGACAGGGGACAGACTCGGTGGCCGGGGGGAGGACAGAGTTCCGAAGACAGAGCCAGCAAAGAGAGGTATGTGGGGTGGAGGAGAGGGGAGGACGGACGGGAGCACACATTTTACAAGTGATTTCGGCGACATCGCGGCAATCTCTTGTTAACGAGCAAGCGGATTCCCCCATAACTTACCGCCCTTAACTGTATGTTCCGGGCATCGGGGGACTCCATGCCACTGCCGCCCCTTGGCGCCCTGCCGCCCCAAGGCCTGGCCTCAGTGGCCTTGTGGGAAATCCGGGCCTGATGGTAACGCACTACCTTGCATTGCAGTGCATTGGTAAAAGCAGCCTGCAGGTCCACAGTGGTGGTGTGTTGGATGCCAGTTCAACTGAATGGGCTTCCTCAATGCACCACAATGAACTGACATGGTATGAATGGCGCTATCTTTGTACAGTCAACTTCGGATTTATCAATACTATGTAAGACGAGGACTTACCTAAACGATGCAATTTGTATGCAATCAAACATGCCCTTAAAGCGGCATTCTTCCCATCTATGCAACTAGGTCTTAAACTAAAGACCACTCCCCTCCTTATTTGAGATTTTATATATAGTTTTATATATATATATATATATATATATATATATATATATATATATATATATATATATTTTTTTTTTTTTTTATTACCTTTTTTTTTTTTTTTAAGTACAAAGGTGTACTTCGGTCCCAACCTCGCCGCAGCGAGGTACGAAATTTCCTCTTCTGCCTAGGACCAGCTGCCTCCCCCCCCCCCCCCCACTGCCTTCTGAGACGTGTGTGTCCCAGAAGATGACAGGGCCATTTACAAAGGGCCATTTAGAAAGGGCCACACGACTCACTGCTAGTTTCCCTTAGTTTCAGTGGCCACACCTGCATCCAAGCACATAGACAAATCGGATTTGGGGGCAGACATGGCAGGATCCCTGGACAGGTAAGTGCCCTTATTAAAAGTAGCTGACTTTAAAAGGTTAAGGTCACCATACACTTTACAATTTGACAATACAATCTGCTGGTTATGCAATAAAATGAAGCACTGAGATCTTGAGGATTGTAAAATTTTGCTTTACTTGCTTTGGAAAACAGCATACATGTGTAAGAACCAGGGGCGGACTGACAACTCATGGGGCCCCCGGGCAATAGAAGAATATGGGGCCTCCTGGGCTTACAGATGGCCACCACGCCAGGAGGCAGGGCAGCTAAAATCTCAGATTTTTCACATCAAAAACATGTGGGTTTCGGACATATCGGGGACAGATGTAAAAAAAACACAGATTTTTACATACTGTCCCTGGTTTTATTGAGCCTGGCAACCCTGATGGGGCCCCCTAGTGGCTGGGCCACTAGGGGGCCCAGCCGGCGGCACACGACCTGCGGCTGGGCACTTAAACAGGACGTACCCTTGCGTGATTGTGCCCAGCTGTGCCATTCTGCCGATGTATATCAGCGTTAGGCGGTCCTTAAGTGGTTAAAAGGAACCTATTTAGAAAATAAAAAACAAGCCTTTACAACCCCTTTAAAACACCATCCTATCTACTCCATGCACAGTCTCTCCGAATCCATGTTACCTTTTGTTTATTATGCTGCTAATGTGCTTTGTTGTAACTTGGCACACGCTGAAAATGCAACTCATTTTCCATTCATTTCAATTAGAGAAGTTAACATTCATGGTCTGCCCTAAGCAGATTGAAGAAAGCCTCTACACATCATTTTATCTTTAGCATGTTTTCTGATCCAATAAAGTGAAAAAGATTGTCAGCACGCAGAACGAGGGTCCTTGTTAGCCAACTGCGTGTTCACGCATGTTTGCAGGAGCGTGCTAATTAACGTGGGCATGGGCCACTCCGTGTCCTCTAATTCCCTAATAGCCAGAGATGTCTGGACCAGGGGTGTAAAGGAAGCCTTCTCCTCACCCCGGCTTGTAAACGGGTACGCAATAAACATTTTTCAATAGCTGTTTAAGCTGCACATATTAACCACATAGCAACCACCGCACTCACTTTTACGTCTACACAATGGCACGGGCAGGCAAATGGGCGTACCTGTACGTACCCTTAAATTTGCAGCTCGAGGGCCGACCCTGCCTCAGTATATGTATGTGGGGCGGTCCTTAAGCGGTTAAAGCTGAATTCCAAGGATTCAGCCCTTTTATAAAAAGTGAAGGCACACTATGAGTTGGGTCCAAGGAGTGGCATGACATCTTCTGGGCTTATCTTTATTATTTACATCTGACAGTTTTATTGCATTACCAGAAGACGGCCTTCTCACGAGCTTGTCGATGGTTGATGCTTCAGGTCTAAGAATCAGAGTCGGCGCAGCTGCTATGCCCACCCCTCCCCTAAGAAATGTCAGACTTTTTATTTTTTTTTTATTTTTTTTAGAGAAATCACCTTGAAACCGTGTAGCTCCATGTCACTGGGTTTTAAGAACTTGTTCTGACACGCTAGGGGACAACAGCCTAAATTTCTTGGTGTCACAGAGGAAATGGAAATGGAAATTCAGTTATTTTTTGGACTGAACAGAAGCCAATGTACTCGGAAAAAACGGACATCCACAACAAACAATAATCATACTTGGAAATCATATCATCAGTGGGGGGTTTATTTGAAAGGACTTTTAATAACAATGAAGAAAAAACATGTAAGTGTTTAAGGAAGGACTTCATTTAGAATGAATGGTATTTATAGTGAAGGTAACATAGTGGTGGAGATATGTTCCAAAACACAACTGACTTCCCGTCCAATCATCCCCGTCAGCAGGGGACTGTAAGCTGCTACATTTATGTGCAGTGGTTTTATATATATATATATATATATATATATATATATATATATATACATATACATACATACATACATACATACATACATATACACATACATACATATACACATACATATACACATACATACATACATATACACATACATACATATATACACACACACACATATACATACACGCACACACACATATATATATATATATATATATACACATACACATACATATACACGCGCACACACACACATACATACATATATATATACACACACACACACACACATATACATATATACATACATATACACGCGCACACGCAGACAAACACAGGCCTTTTTTTCTCTGAAAAAAAAAAGGTACGGGAACTCAATCGTGACCCCCCACCCCTTACACAAACCCTCCAAACCACATCACATAGTGGGTGTGGTCATTAACCCCTTCCTTACTGGGCACTTAAACCCCCCTCCTGCCCAGACCAATTTTCAGCTTTCAGCACTGACGCACTTTGAATGACAATTGCGCTGGGGTTTTTATTTTTTGCTAAACAAACAAAAAAACATGAACATTTTAGAAAAATCATGTTTCATAGTTTGTTATAAAATTTTGTCAACAGGTAATTTTTCTCCTTCATTGATAAAGCGCTGATGAGGCAGGACTGATGGGGACTGACAAGGCGGCACTGATGGGGACTGACAAGGCGGCACTGATGGGGACTGACAAGGCGGCACTAATGGGGACTGACAAGGCGGCACTGATGGGTGGCACTGGTAGTTGACACTGATGGGCACTGGTAGTTGACACTGATGGGCGGCACTGTGGGCACTGATGGGTAGCACTGGTGGACACTGGTAGGCGGCACTGTTGTGCACTGGTAGGTGGCACTGGCAGGTTGCACAGGTGGCACAGATGAGCATGTGGCTGCTCTCCTTGACCGGGACCGATGGTCCCAGTGACAGCTGCCGGTAATCGGCTTTTTTTTTTAAATACGATCAATTTGAAAGCGGTATTTTTCGTACGATTTTCTGATCGTGTGTACTTGGTACTAGACTTTACTTTAACGGCCCAAAAATTGTTTTCTACTGGGGAAATCATCGTCCAGATGACCACATTGGTAAATAAGCAAAGCCAATAGCCGGGGGTTAAGCGCCTCTTCTCCTGTCAGTATCTGTTAGTGCTAAGAAGTGCCTTGTTCATTCATCAGAGGCTGGAATTTCAGTGACAGGTCCACTTTAACATGTTAAAAAAAAAATCCCCTCCTGTATTGCTCATACCACTTGTGTTAAATTAAGGATTTTTATGGAAAACAGGAAAGGCAATGAAAACACTCAATTAGATGTGTGCGTGAGCCGTACTGGAACTCAGAAGGGTTCGTCTGTTTTCCTGATGACGTTTTACTGCTTGTAAATACGGGAATTCTGTAATGAAGGGATTTCATGGACAGAGAAGAAATTCACTTGCTGAATAAAAGAGGAAACATTAGTGAGGATTATATCTGGAGATGTTTTCTTTCCTAAATTAGAAAGGAAACCATGTAAACGGTGGAATGTGCTCACGAATACGGGATTCCTGACGAACAGTTCTGTGTGCACTCCTCTTTTTTTTCAGTGCAGCCCAGTTCGATGCAATGCACCACCCCACACCACTCTGCAGCCAATAGAATTTAAAGTGGTAGTAAACTCCGCTTGGAATTTTTTACCTACAGGTAGGACCAGGACCGATCCTAGGGTCACAGGCGCCTGGGTGCAGAAATATTTCTGGCGCCCCCACATGGGCGTGGTCGTTTTACTAACTCCTCCCCTTTACAAATGTTTCTATGGCACTCGACCACAGATATGCTCCCCAACGGAATCTTCATTACCCTGGGATCCTTACATGAGCTCTTGACAATAAACAAAATACAGGAAGAGAAGCAGAGTACTTTATTGGGACCTGGAGGGGGACCTCTCTGATGGACACAGAGAGGGCTTCTGTTAGAGAGTTTGTTAGAAAGAGCCCCCAGATATACTACAGACATGATACAGGAGATGGTCAGAGACTGCATACATGATACAGGAGATGGTCAGAGACCGCAGACTTGGTACAGGAGACAGTCAGAGACTGCAGACATAGTACAGGAGACGGTCAAAGACTGCAGACATGGTACAGGAGACGGTCAGAGACTGCAGACATGGTACAGGAGACGGTCAGAGACTGCAGACATGGTACAGGAGACGGTCAGAGACTGCAGACATGGTACAGGAGATGGTCAGAGACCGCAGACTTGGTACAGGAGACAGTCAGAGACTGCAGACATAGTACAGGAGACGGTCAAAGACTGCAGACATGGTACAGGAGACGGTCATAGACTGCAGACATGGTACAGGAGACGGTCAGAGACTGCAGACATGGTACAGGAGACGGTCAGAGACTGCAGACATGGTACAGGAGACGGTCAGAGACTGCAGACATGGTACAGGAGACGGTCAGAGACTGCAGACATAGTACAGGAGATGGTCAAACAGAAACTGCAGACATATAGGAGATGGGCAGGGGCTGTGTATCCTATGCAATCTATCATGCCATAAAACATCTAGAGCAGGGGCAGCCCAGAGCACATGTAAAGGGATGCTGGGTATGCACACAGCACACTGAACACTGTGACTCACCTCGGTTCTCTCTCTGTGCAGCCCAAGATAGGAGGGGGAGGCATTCCAACTGGAGTTGGTGGAGACAGTGTGGGATCCAAGACTCCCAGTGTTAGGAATTCATTCCTGCACATCAGCACTCAGCAGCCACTGAAAACTAGAACCCTTGTGTCAGGAAGAGGAGCGGCCCCTCCCCCGAGCACTGCCAGGCTAGACAGGCTGCCCTATGCTCACACATCAGTTCTGGACAGACACACACCTATGCTCAGAACACTAGTTCTGGACAGACAGAAACAAGGAGAGAAGGAGGGAAGAAGGGAGGGGAGAACTCTGGCACTTCGACGCCCCCACCTCTGCAGGCGCCTGGGTGCCAAGCACCCTGTGCACCCTGCCTAGGATCGGCCCTGGGTAGGACTATAATAAGGTTTACCTGGCTCAGCTGAAAACAGATCCCAGGAGTGCAGAACAAACTTTGACTCATGTTTCCCTGCTTAGAAGGGTCATTGTCTTTTGCATTTTTCCAGGTTCCCCATCCTTCATGCTCAGGCCCCCTTGTTTGCTCCCCTGGTCACCCCCCTCGCAGCTTCCCTGCAACGCTCTGCATTTGTGCTGGAGGTCAGCAAGGAAGGGACACAATCAACCCATCACCTGCCCGCAATCTATTAGTTGCTGACCCCCGCCGCTTGGGGATCGCTCTTCAGGGGGCTAGGACCAGTGTATGGTAAACAAGCCCTAAAGATGGTCCATAGATAGTACAGTCAGAGTGTTAGGCCTCGTACACACGACCGAACATGTCTTCTGAAACTGGTCTGTACGGCCGACCGGACCGGATTCCCGGCCTAGCGGACAGGTTTCCAGCGGACAAATGTTTCTTAGCATGCTAAGAAACATGTCCACTGGAACCATGTCCGTCGGACATGTCCGCTCGGCCAAAATCCCTTGCATGCGTCAAAGTGGATTTTGCGGGGATTTTGGTCTGATGGTGTGTACACACATCAGACCAAAATCCGGCAGCGGACATGTCCGATGAAAACGGTCTGGCGGACCGTTTTCATCGGACCGTGTGTACAAGGCCTAACATGTATGGTGAGCGTTTAGTCTTGTCCGGCCATTTTCAGATGTCCTCTCGTGTCTACTGGAATGCATAGTGCAGATTCTTTGGCTGGTTACATAGCACAGATCTCTATGATCGGGACTTAGAAGTGCTATTAAGAAAGTTAATTCATGGTAAACACTTAGATGTCCCGCAATAAGATGATTAAAAGGAAAAAGGGTTTTAAGCGATGATGACAAAGTATGGCGAGGAAATATCACTATACAGTAAAGGAAGTACTGGGAAAGTAGACTCATGTCATTCATCACATCCCTGTGTACTATTAGATGTATTCCTACATGTAGGACATGTTTGGCACAGACTCAAGGGAAAGACTATACAGTAATGGAGATTGAGAGTTCAAGGACCTTCTGCTAGATGAATCAAAGGAAAAGCCTGATGCTTACATTAGATAAATGCTAAAAATTAGGGATCAATGATGTCATTGCATTCCCCTAGTTCAGTTAGCCTCTGAAAATTGGGCAATTTTAACCAATACATGTACACATCTCAGATTCTGCTGCTTCCTAATATCAAACCAGGATTTTTTTTATAAAGTTGTGCAATAAGCTACAGCAGCCCTCAAAATTTCCACTCGCCTACTAGCATTTGGCGAGTGGATTTAAGCTGAGGGCGAGTGATGCCAGGGCTGCATGAGCAATCTCCCTGCAATCTGTGCCTACACTTAGAGTCCTGATGAGATTGGCGGCCGAAGAGGAAAGGTGCATGCTCTGGAAATGTAGTCTGGTGAGCCGCACACAGGCAGAGCAGTACACAGGTGCTCTACTTACAATTCTCATTAAGCCATGGGACCTGACAGTATGACCTCGCTGAGCCTGCCCCCTCCCCCCCCGACCAATGTAGCTGGAGAGCAGAAAGTAATGAGTAAGTTGGAGGATTGCGAAAATTACCACTCCGGTGCAGCGCTCACTGAAAGTTGCCCTGACATGAGAGCTTCAGCCTTCCAGTTTGTGCAGTTTTCTTCTCCTTGTGCTCTATGTAAGTGTCAGTTCAGCCTGAGCACTGTGAACAGACTGGTCTCAATGTGTGCTGTGCGCTGTCAGTGTGCGCTGTGCTATGGTGTCAATGGCTGTGCAGTTGTGTGGATCTCAGCGCTGGATTGTGCTCCTCCCGCTGTGCTGCAGCTCCTCTCCTCTCTGCCAGCCTGAATAAAAGGGGGAAGTGGGAACATGCAAGCGTGGAGTCGCACACACAGGCTCCTGATGATGAGATGAATGGGAGAGAGAGAGAGGATGGATGGATGGATGGATGGGAGTTGCAGAGGAGACAGCAAGAGAATGGGGAAGAGACCCAGTTCTAGTGCCCTGTCCCTCTGGTCTGCCCCCAGTGCCCTGTCCCTCTGGTCTGCCCCCAGTGCCCTGTCCCTCTGGTCTGCCCCCAGTGCCCTGTCCCTCTGGTCTTCTCCCAGTGCCCTGTCCCTCTGGTCTTCTCCCAGTGCCCTGTCCCTCTGGTCTTCTCCCAGTGCCCTGTCCCCCTGGTCTGCTCCCAGTGCCCTGTCCCTCTGGTCTGTCCCCAGTGCCCTGTCCCTCTGATCTGCCCCCAGTGCCCTGTCCCATTTTGTTAAAGTTGTTGGTAATATTTAATTTTGTAACTTGATTCTGCATAAAACATTGTCATTCCATGAGATAATCTACGAGGGCGTGTTTACAGGTGCAATTAAGCGAGGGGCAGTGTATGAATTAGGTGGGGCAACTGGTGGCGAGTAAATCTTGAGGCCTGGCTAGTAGCTCAGGACTTGAAATTTTGAGCCCTGAGCTACAGTACTGATCACAATGTACTGCGGAGTGTGGAAGCCTATTTGTGGCTTTCCCATTGACTTCCAAAAGTATGCAAGCATGGACGCCATAAAAATATTAGAAGTACATTTTATTGAGGTTCATTTTGCTGCCTAGAAGAAGTACTGAAGGAATGTTTGAATTTGGTACATACCATAATTTAAACAGACCAAAATCCCAATAACTAAAATGTTAAATAAATTGTGTAATACCACGTACATGCGATTGGATTTTCTGTCGGAAAAACCTTGGATGGTTTTTCCGATGGAATTCCGCTCAAGCTTGGCTTGCATATACACGGTCACACAAAAGTTCTCTGAACTTTCGTCCGTCAAGAACGGGGTGACGTAGAACACTACGACGAGCCGAGAAAATGAAGTTCAATGCTTCCGAGCATGTGTCAAATTGTTTCCGAGCGTACGTCGGAATTTTGCGCGTCGGAACAGATGATCGGAATTTTTTCCGTAGGAAAATTTGAGACCCAGCCCTCAATCCTTTGTTTGCACATACACATCGGACTTTTGCTGTCGGAGTTTCCGATCGCGTGTACAAACCAGAAAGGGTAAAAATGTAAAACAGTATTTTATATATGTATAAAAAAACAACAACTCAGCAATCAATTATGATAGACAGTGCTTTAGCAATCTAAATTTCACCCAGTTAGGGTTTAGGTCTGCTTAACGGGTTTGTCCAATTGTGCACCTTCCCAGTAGGTCATTAATTACACATTTTCCATGTTGTGTTCCTTCCTGTTTTGAGTACATAACCAGATTTAACCACCCTTTGTGTTTAGTAACCGTTGCTGATTATATCGTGAAATATTCACACATCCGTCTTCTCCCACCACAAGTGAGCAGACTCTTGTGTGACATATGAATGGTATCGGAGTGTGCAGCATTTAGGTCTGAGTGTTTTCAGTCTGTGGAAGACTATTACACAATGTACATCTGGAATTCCCAGTGAAAGTTTAATAGTTGATTCAATGCTGGGTCACCGGCCTGAATACATTTAGGGCTCTGACATCACTGACTTGACAGATGAAATTGCACTTAGGATGCACAGTCAGTTATGTAGAAGCTACCGCTGGAATAAATACTGATAACAATGAACAATCATCAGTATGACAGGTCCGTTTTAGTATGTATATAAATATTACAGAAAGCTCAGAGCTTCTTGAGATATAAATAACCTTATCATAGGGAAATTGTTTTGAGAAAGTCTAATTTTATTTTAAAGATTTTACGCTCTTAAAACGCATGGTTTTTTATGTTTTTGCATTTATATGATGGTTTTATTTTACAACAAAAAAACATATAAATATAGGATGCACCCATATCAAAAGGTTTTGCAAAGCAATCTGTTTTTTTTTTAAATAGGAACATGTCAGGACCAGAATCGGAACCCACAACCTGCTTATACACATAGGGCCAGATCCACGTAGCGCGGCGTATTTTTAGGCAGGCGTAGCGTATCGTAGTTACGCTACGCCACCGCTACTTTGAGAGGCAAGTGCTGTATTCACAAAGCACTTGCGTCTAAAGTTACGGCGGCGTAGTGTATATGTGTCGGCGTAAGGGCGCGGAATTCAAATGACAAAGATGTGGGCGTGTTTAATGTTTAATGTAACTGTGACCCCCACGTAAATGACGTTTCGATCGAACGGCGCATGCGCCGTCCATGGGGGTATCCCAGTGCGCATGCTCCAAATGACGTTGGCAAATCGTCATGCTTTCGACGTGAACGTAAATTACGGCCAGCCCCATTCACGGACGAGTTACGCAAACAACGTAAAATTTGACGCGGTTCCGACGTCCATTCTTAACATTGGCTGCGCCATGTTTTTGGTGGTTTATCTTTACGCCTGAAAACCCCTTACGTAAACGGCGTATCTTTACTGCGACGGCCTGGCGTACGTTTCGTGAATAGGCGTATCTAGCTGATTTACATATTCTAGGCGTAAATCAGCGTACACGCCCCTAGCGGCCAGCGTAAATATGCAGTTAAGATAAAACAGCGTAGGAGACTTACGCCGGCCGTATCTTAGCAACATTTAAGCGTATCTCAGTTTGAGAAGCCCCCTGCTTCCCACACATGCTAAAGAATGAGAAAATAGAAGGCTGGACAAGTGATGAGCAAGCTTCAGCCAATCAGATGTGCTTTTTAGACTCACATTAACATAATAGTGATGTATTGTGCTGTGTGTAAAGAGCTTAGCACTGCCTGTAATAAATCAGAGATTAGGAAGTAACTGAACTGTACGGATGTCCAGTGTTTTGCTTCCCACGTGCACGTATCTCCACACAAATTTGGATCAGCGGCAGAAATCCATCTTGAACCCCTTTGAGGTTCACCACCATTACAATTCCACACTGTATACAGCGGTTTCGGACTTGTTGGCCATCACCAATGCAGTGTATTGAGACTATGGCTTCTCTGGAGTAGGTAGTTGAAAGATATATAACATAAAAGCCTCACTCCTTACTAGTCCAAGAGAAGTATCACAAAGTTGTACTTTTAAGCGTATACAAAGGTTGATGACATTTTGTAGAAAGTTCACGCATTTCAGGAATCTATGTCCCCTTCATCAAGACTAAAAACACTGGAATAGTTGCACATGGAAACCAATCAGATTCTAGCCTGAACTTGTTTGGTTAAGCTTTGAAAATTAAAGTTAGACGTTGATTGGTTGCAACCCATAGATGCTCCAAACTCAAACTGCTCCAGTTGTAGTAAATTCCCCACAATGTAAGTAATATGCAATAGCATATAAAAATAAAAATGAAAATAAAATATATATATATATATATATATATATATATATATATATATATATATATATATATATATATATATATATTGTAAGGGGTTAGCTCGGTAGCGGGGTGTGTGACCTCCTGAGTGGGTTCACTACACACTGAATTATACAGAGAGGCAGCCGTGGGTGGTTGAAAAACAAGGGTTATGGTTTATTCTTCCATATTGCTGGAAACAAGTGCAAGCATCAAAACAGCATAAACAAAACAAAACATAAAATAAACCCTGGCCACTTGGGGCGTCTACCTTCACAACACAGGAACCTACCTATGGAGTCTGGCACAGCCTACTGCTGGGCAGACACTGCTGGTCTTCCAGCAGAAAGCAATAGTTTTTTTTGATTTTCTTATCACATAGCAAAAATATAAACAACCAATTCACCTTCAGAAGTCTTCCTCAGCTCACTGCTCTCCTTAACTCAACAAGCCTCAGGATGCAGCATTGAGTAGTAATCCTCTGGACAATTTATAGAGGCGTTAATTTCCTCATTCTGAACAGCTGAAGCTATCCAACGACTTTAAACCTTTCTGGCTACTTCTGCAGCCGACACCCGATAGTAATTGGTGAATTTTCTAAACAAGGCAGAAATGTATCTATCTATCTATCTATCTATCTATCTATCTATCTATCTATCTATCTATCTATCTATCTATCTATCTATCTATATATATATATATATAAAATAAAAGGAGGAGTGGTAACTGTTACTTGTAGATAAAGTTGGGTGGTGAATTATATGCTCTAGTTCAATAGTGACAGCATACCCAAATCCAAAGCATTGTTCCAAACCTCCAGCTCTTAACATTCACGGACCACCTGGGTGCTGGCTCTTGTCTGTCTCCACTCCAACATAAGACTACGATGAGAGTTGCACTCCGTAGCCCTTCTTAATCCTTTATTCCAATCAATAAAGCAACTGCATACATGTGATCTCCACCAGGAAACCACCCTCACTAATACGTTGGGGAATGTGATTCTTAGTGGAGATTACATGTATGCAACTGCTTTATTGGAATAAAATATTAAGAGTTGACTACAGAGTGTGAGTCTTCTTCTATTCCAGAGTCTAGTTGGTGGATAATATGCTACTATAATAGATGTTTAAACTGTCAGAAGAAGATAAAAGTACAATATAAGGCTTCAATACCTAACTTATCTATAGATAATAATAATAATAATAATAAAAAAAAAAACATAAATGTATATGTGGATCAGTGGCATCACTAGTTATGTGCATCATTTGAATTTGAGCTTTTCCATTCTGTAAAAGGGGTTATTTTTCAGCTGAGCGGCTAGGGTTAGCTTGGTAAACTTGTAGAAATTAGTCCAGGAGTCTTGAACTCCAGCTGGAAGTAAGTTTACTTGACCAAGAGTTAAAACATAAATGTAAACTTCAGCAAGATAAAGAAATATATATATATATATATATATATATATATATATATATATATATATATATATATATATATATATATATATATATATTTTTTTTTATATACAACACAATCCCTTTAAAGGTATTCTGTAAAACCTAAAAATTATGCATTTCCCCTGACTTATAGAACTCAGTCAAGCCACTGAATGGTTCCAATGGGGTTCATCTGGTTTAGCTTTTTGCTCTGTTATCTAAATCCCTACCAGACTGCCGGTGACATCGTCCTCTGCAAGTCTGGAAAACATGGGCTGTGAAATTATTGTTTTACAGTTTCCTTCCGGTGTAGCTTGCACCAAGTCTATGCACGCTCCCCGGCACCAGATACAATACACCTGCCATGCGCTTGGAACTCTTGGAATTTTTACAGAGATGAATAACAAACACCAGATGTTGCAATGTAGATGTTTAGTGCAGCAAAATGTTCTACACAGATGGACAGCTGGAATACAGTTTGTTAAAATAAACTATATTTGTTCACGCAATAGGATGGAACTTTTACCCTGGAGGAATCCTTGAAATAATTATCAGGCTTCAGGGTACCTCTGATTAAACCAATTCAGTGGGAAGAATGCTCCTTACATTGGTGATTAGTGGGAAGAATGCTCCTTACATTGGTGATCAGTGGGAAGAATGCTCCTTACATTGGTGATCAGTGAGAAGAATGCTCCTTACATTGGTGATTAGTGGGAAGAATGCTCCTTACATTGGTGATCAGTGGGAAGAATGTTCCTTACATTGGTGATCAGTGGGAAGAATGCTCCTTACATTGGTGATCAGTGGGAAGAATGCTCCTTACATTGGTGATTAGTGGGAAGAATGCTCCTTACATTGGTGATCAGTGGGAAGAATGCTCCTTACACTGGTGGTCAGTGGGAAGAATGCGCCTTACATTGGTGATCAGTGGGAAGAATGCGCCTTACATTGGTGATCAGTGGGAAGAATGTCCCTTACATTGGTGATCAGTGAGAAGAATGCTCCTTACATTGGTGATCAGTGGGAAGAATGCTCCTTACATTGGTGGTCAGTGGGAAGAATGCTCCTTACATTGGTGGTCAGTGGGAAGAATGCTCCTTACATTGGTGGTCAGTGGGAAGAATGCTCCTTACATTGGTGGTCAGTGGGAAGAATGCCCCTTACATTGGTGATCAGTGAGAAGAATGCTCCTTACATTGGTGATCAGTGAGAAGAATGCTCCTTACACTGGTGGTCAGTGGGAAGAATGCGCCTTACATTGGTGATCAGTGGGAAGAATGCGCCTTACATTGGTGATCAGTGGGAAGAATGTCCCTTACATTGGTGATCAGTGAGAAGAATGCTCCTTACATTGGTGATCAGTGGGAAGAATGCTCCTTACATTGGTGATCAGTGAGAAGAATGCTCCTTACATTGGTGATCAGTGAGAAGAATGCTCCTTACATTGGTGGTCAGTGGGAAGAATGCTCCTTACATTGGTGATCAGTGGGAAGAATGCTCCTTACACTGGTGGTCAGTGGGAAGAATGCGCCTTACACTGGTGGTCAGTGGGAAGAATGCGCCTTACATTGGTGATCAGTGGGAAGAATGTCCCTTACATTGGTGATCAGTGAGAAGAATGTTCCTTACATTGGTGATCAGTGGAAAGAATGATCCTTACATTGGTGATAAGTGGGAAGAATTCTCCTTACATTGGTGATCAGTGGGAAGAATTCTCCTTACATTGGTGATCAGTGGGAAGAATGCTCCTTACATTGGTGATCAGTGGGAAGAATGCTCCTTACATTGGTGATCGGTGAGAAGAATGCTCCTTACATTGGTGATCAGTGAGAAGAATGTTCCTTACATTGGTGATCAGTGGGAAGAATGCGCCTTACATTGGTGATCAGTGGGAAGAATGTCCCTTACATTGGTGATCAGTGAGAAGAATGTTCCTTACATTGGTGATCAGTGGAAAGAATGATCCTTACATTGGTGATAAGTGGGAAGAATTCTCCTTACATTGGTGATCAGTGGGAAGAATTCTCCTTACATTGGTGATCAGTGGGAAGAATGCTCCTTACATTGGTGATCAGTGGGAAGAATGCTCCTTACATTGGTGATCGGTGAGAAGAATGCTCCTTACATTGGTGATCAGTGAGAAGAATGTTCCTTACATTGGTGATCAGTGGGAAGAATGATCCTTACATTGGTGATCAGTGGGAAGAATGCTCCTTACATTGGTGATCAGTGGGAAGAATGCTCCTTACATTGGTGATCAGTGGGAAGAATTCTCCCTAAATTGGTGGTCAGTGGGAAGAATGCCTCTTATATTGGTGGTCAGTGGGAAGAATGCGCCTTAAATTGGTGATCAGTGGGAAGAATGCGCCTAACATTGGTGATCAGTGGGAAGAATGCTCCTTACATTGGTGATCAGTGGGAAGAATGCTCATTACATTGGTGATCAGTGGGAAGAATGCGCCTTACATTGGTGATCAGTGGGAAGAATGCGCCTTACATTGGTGATCAGTGGGAAGAATGCGCCTTACATTGGTGATCATTGGGAAGAATGTTCCTTACATTGGTGATCAGTGGGAAGAATGATCCTTACATTGGTGATCAGTGGGAAGAATGTCCCTTACATTGGTGATCAGTGGGAAGAATGCCCCTTACATTGGTGATCAGTGGGAAGAATGTTCCTTACATTGGTGATCAGTGGGAAGAATGTCCCTTACATTGGTGATCAGTGAGAAGAATGTCCCTTACATTGGTGATCAGTGGGAAGAATGCCTCTTATATTAGTGGTTAGTGAGAAGAATGTTTTTTACTTTTGTGGCCAGTGGGAAACTCTGCCTCTTATCCCTAAAAATCCATCTTTGAGCTAGAGTCCAGTGACTTCATCTATTCTAGGCTGAGACGATGCAAATAGGAAGAAATTCTGGACAGCCGCACTCCAAAAAAGTTTTTTGCCTTTATTAATTAAATGAATTCAAAAATACATGCCACAGCAGATCAGAATGGACAGAAGAGCTTACGCGTTTCACAATAACAAACAGTGCTTAGTCATAGCTAATAATCACAGAAATGAAGTGCTTAAATACTCTTTCCTTTTGGACCATGTGACCAGAAAATGTGCTTATCTAATTGTTTGATCAATCTCAACACATTCTGTGAACACAAACCTGTAATGTGCCATAATCGATTCTATGTGCGAAATATATAATAGGACTAAATGAATAAATAAATATTGTGAAAAGGAAAATATAATGTGATATAAATATGTGTATGTATATATACACATGAGCCTCTATGTACCCATATAATAGTGAATGTATTGAATGTGTAAATATTTAATTAGCGAGTAGGTAGAAAGGTTAAATAACATGGAAATAAATTAATAAATGGATAAGTAATTAAAGTTTAATTACTTATCCATTTATTTATTCATTTATTTCCATGTTATTTATCCTTTCTACCTACTCGCTAATTAAATATTTACACATTCAATACATTCACCATTATATGGGTACATAGGGCCAAATCCTCAAAAGGGATACGCAGGCGGATCTGCTGTTCAGCCTGCGTATCCCTGTGCCTATCTTTGGAACTGATCCTCAGAAGCAGTTTTCCAAAGATAGGCAGAAGATCCGACATCTGTAAGAGACTTACACTGTCGGATCTTAGGATGCAGTACCGCATCCGCCACTGGGGGCATTTTGCGTCGAAATGCCGCTTCGCGTATGCAAAGGAGGACTTACGGAGATCCACAAAGCTTTTCAGCTTTGTTTTTTCTCCGTAAGTTTACGTTTGCATGCGTAAAATTAGGGCTGCTTTTACAAAGTGTAAACTAGTTACACCTTGTAAAAACAGACCTTTTTTTCGATCGCCGCGTTTTTTTTTTAATTTTGAATTTTATTTTTCGGCGCGTAACTTTTTTTTTACCCGACGCAACTTTATTGTCCCGTCGCAATCCACAAAGCCCGGCGTAACGTAATTTTGCGCGCTGCCCGTCGGGAAAATGACGTCACGAGCATGCGCAGTACGGCCGGCGCAGGAGCGCGCCTCATTTAAATTGTCATCGCCCCCTGCAGAAGAGGACCGCCTTGCGCCGGAGACATTTAAGTTACACGGCCGAAAATTTCTAGGTAAGTGCTTTGTGGATCGGGCACTTAGGTAGAAATTTTCCGCCAGTGTAACTTAAATGGTAAAAGTTAAGTTAGGCTAGGTTTTTGTGGATTTGCCCCATAGTGTATATATACATACACATATTTATATCACATTATATTTTCCTTTTCACAATATTTATTTATTCATTTAGTCCTATTATATATATCACATTATATTTTCCTTTTCAAAAAATGTTCTTTATTCATTTAGTCCTATTATATATTTCACATATATTTTCGCACATAGAATCGATTATGACACATTACATAATCACATTTGCCGTTTGCTGGTTTGTGCTCACAGAATGTGTTGAGATTTCTGGTGATCAATTGAATTCAATTAATCAAACAATTAATTAAGCACATTTTCTGGGCACATGGTCCAAAAGGAAAGAGTATTTAAGCACTATTAATTTCTGTGATTATTAGCTATGACTAAACACTGTTTGTTAGTGTGAAACGCGTCAGCTCTTCTGTCTGTTCTGATCTGCTGTGGCACGTATTTTTGTAATCCATTTTTTAAATAAAGTGCGGCTGTCCAGAATTTCTTCCTATTTGCATTGTTACCCTACGGACTAAGACTGGGATGCCATTAAAGTTGATTTGCGTGTAAAGGCAGGTGTCCCAATACTTTTGGTAATATAGTGTACCTGGCACACCTGCCCTCCTATTCACCCCTTCTGGACCACAGTAGTCTTGCCCTCTATAGAGCCACATTGCTATGTTTTGCATGACTCTCATGAAATCACTTCATACCTACTAGAACTCGTTTCATTTACACTTAAAGAATATGTAAACCCAACATTATATAATATGTGCCTGCTGTACCATGTACTTGTATGAAAAAGTATCCTGATTTCTTTGTATTACTTCCATTGTGTGAAATCCTTGGTGTTCCTACCAGTCACTCTGCTTTCCTATTAAAAACTGACCACACTAGGCATGAGAACATAGGGTGGTCAGTTTTCTTCCCCTTTACCTTAGTGCAGTCCTCCTTCACTTACCTCATCCTTTGATTTTGCTTTTAAATGTCCTTATTTCTTCTGAGAAATCTTTACTTCCTGTTCTTCTGTCTGTAACTCCACACAGTAATGCAAGGCTTTCTCCCTGGTGTGGAGTGTCGTGCTCGCCCTCTCTCTTGGACTACAGGAGAGTCAGGATGCCCACTAACACACAGCTCCTTTCTCTATCTGCAACGTAGAGAGTGTTCTGACTCTCCTGTAGTCCTCACTTAGAGAGGCAAGTGCAGTATTCACAAAGCACTTGCGCCCTAAGTTACGGCGGCGTTGTGTAAATCGGCCGACGTAAGCGCACGTAATTCAAAATAGGCTGGTAGGGGGCGTGTTGTATGCTAATTAATCGTGACCCCACGTAATTGACGCTCTTAACGAACGGCGCATGCGCCGTCCGTGAAAGTATCCCAGTGCGCACGCTCCAAATTACGCCGCAAATAGTCAATGCTTTAGACGTGAACGTAACTTACGCACAGCTATATTCGCGTACGACTTACGCAAACGACGCAAAATTCGACGCTGTCCCGACGTCCATACTTAACATTGGCTACGCCTCATATAGCAGGGGTAACTTTACGCTGGAAAAAGCCTTACGTAAATGACGTAAATCAATGCGCCGGGCGCACGTACTATTCTGAATCGGTGTATCTAGCTAATTTGCATATTCTACGCGTAAATCTACGGAAGCGCCGCCAGCGTAAATATGCAGTCCAAGATACGACGGCGTAGGAGACTTACGCCGCTCGTATCTAGGCAAAATTCATGCGTAACTGATTCTAAGAATCAGGCGCATAGATACGACGGCACACATTCGGACTTACGACGGCGTACGTGGAGTTACGCCGTCGTAATTCGTTTGTGAATCTGGGCCAGAGTCGGGAAAAAATAAATAAACAAAGTCGGAAATCCTAATCTGCCTATTTTTTTCTGGTTTAGCGGTATGGAAAGGGTTAAGGTCATTGTAGAAAGTCTTGAATATCTGGATGTAACAGAGGATATAGCATTGCCTCTGTAAAAAGAATGTTTTACTCTGTCTGGTTTTAATCAGTCCGTTATGTACCATGTTGTATTATATTTAGATGATATTATCCAGCACACAGTCTGCTACATGTTAGAATTGGTTATCTAATAGATAAAATGTAAAAAATGGGATACTTTCCAGAAAATCTTTCACCTAAAGAGGCCTCTCAGAATAAAAAGAAAAAAAAAAACATATAATATGAAATAATATAATGCAAAATAATATAATATAATTGAATGCAAATTAATATAATATATTAGAACATAATATAATGTAAAATAATATATTATAATATATATTAAAATTAAGGCCCAGATTCTCAAAGGAGATACGACGGCGTATCTCCAGATACGCCGTCGTATCTCTGAGTCTGAGCCGTTGTATCTATGCGCCTGATTCATAGAATCAGTTACGCATAGATTTCTATTAGATCCGACCGGCGTAAGAGACTCTTACGCCGTCGGATCTTAACTGCATATTTACGCTGGCCGCTAGGGGCGTGTACGCTGATTTACGCCTAGAAATATGTAAATCAGCTAGATACGCAAATTCACGAACGTACGCCCGGCCGACGCAGTACAGATACGCCGTTTACGTTAGGCTTTTCCCGGCGTAAAGTTACCCCTGCTATATGAGGCGTACATGCGGCGTACCAATGTTAAGTATGGACGTCGTTCCCGCGCCGTTTTTTGAAAATTTGACGTCGTTTGCGTAAGTCGTCCGTGAATGGGGCTGGACGTCATTTACGTTCACGTCGAAACCAATACGTCCTTGCGGCGTACTTTGGAGCAATGCACACTGGAAAATTCGGAAAAACGTCAATCACGTCGGGTCACAAGTTATTTACATAAAACACGCCCCCCTGTTCCACATTTGAATTAGGCGGGCTTACGCTGGCCTATTTACGATACGCCGCCGCAACTTACAGAGCAAGTGCTTTGAGAATACAGCACTTGCCCGTCTAAGTTGCGGAGGCATAGCGTAAATAGGATACGCTACGCCGGAACAAAGATACGCAGATCTACGAGAATATGTCCCAAAAGGTGTGGTGAGCTTGCGTTTTGGCCATTGTGCACTGAAAAAAAATACGTTTTGTAAGAGTTTCAGGTGTCTTTTTAAATAAACCACTTGACCTCCGAAAGATCCCCCTCCCCCTTCACGACGAGGCCATTTTTTGCGATACGGCAATTTAACTGACAATTATGTGGTCATGCAACGCTGTACATAAATGAAATGTATGTTCTTTTTTTCCCACAAATAGAGCTTTGTTTTGGTGGTATTTGATCACCACTGTGTTTTTTTATAAACCAAAAAAATAATAAAATAAAATATAGACAATTTTGAAAATAAAAAACAATATTTTTTACTTAGTGCTATAAAATATATCCAAACAAAAAATAAAAAAATATGGCCCAGATTCACAGAGAGCAAGGCGCACATTACGCCGCCGTAGAGTAACCAATGTACGCTACGCCAACGCAGCGCAGAGAGGCAAGCAATGCATTCAGCAAGCCAGTACTCCCAACGCTGCGCCAGCGTGTCGTGGGATTCGAAGGCGTATGCCAGCGTAGGTGGAAGTGGGCGTGACCCATGCAAATGAGGTGTGACCCCATGCAAATGATGGGCAGAGCGCCAGACAGATACGTATCACAAACTGCGCATGCGCCGTGACGTGGACGCATCCCCTGCGTGCCTGCTCACAACCACGTCGGAACAACTGCCTAAACTACGCCGGATCACTGCGTACGGCGTGAACGTAACCTACGCCCAGCCAGACACACGTCCAACGTAAAATACGCCGGCTTGTGTTCCCTGGTGCAGACCTTTGCATGTCTGCTGCTGGGTTGCACCTCCTTTATGGGGAATAACTTTACGCCAGATGTACAACTTGCGCGTAGCCTGCGTTGGTTCGTGAATCGCCTTATTTCCCTCATTTGCATGTTTGAATGGCTAATCAATGGGAGCGGCACCATGCACCCAGCCTAAATGTTCGCCCACCCTACGCCAGGGTAAGCAAGTTACGTCGGCGGGGTGTAGCCTGGTTTTAGGCGCATATCTGTTTGTGGGTCTAGCGCACAAATATGATGGCGCACATTTGCACTTACGTCGGCGTAACTTGTTATACGTCGGTGTAAGTGCTTTGTGAATCTGGGCTATTATCTATGATAGGAAAGCCTTCCACCCTACAATAGGAATGTCTGAACAAGGACTGTCAAGGTGGGACCCCTAGGTTTTTTGTTTTTTTTTAAACTGCATATTTGGAACCATTAAAAATCACTTTTGAAATGACATTAACAATTTAAAGCATGTATGAGAATTTAATGATCAGGTTTAGATCTACTTTAAAGTGCTATTTCACTTTTACAGATTCTGAAATCATAATGGTATGGTACCTTAGGCACCCACTGCAGTCTGTCTTATGTAGGGAATACCAAGCGCCTGCAAGGGGGGGGGGGGGGGTATCTCCACTGACAGGGGAGTGAATAAGTGAAGCGCTGGTCTGTTCTAGGTTTGTGCCGGGTGCAGGAGCACACTCGGCACATCATTGCAGGTGTAGGTATTAGCGGCTGGTGTGTCCAGACAGTTTTAGGAGCACACAGCAAGCACTTCACATGCGCCCAGGGCATCCGTCCCTTCTGCCCCCCTTTGTACCGGCCCTGACGGGGGCTCAGCGGGGGGGCCGGCAGCATCCAATGTTTTTTCACCTTAATGCATAGATTGCATTAAGGTGAAAAAAAAAATCTTTACAACTCCTTTAAAATATACAGTATTTGGTTGGATTTGGGCTTAAACCTGGCAATACGCATCCATTGTGACTGTTGAATCCTCGTTAGTTTTATCAGCAATGATGTAGCACAATCAGGGCAGCCATCAGAAATGTTGGGGCCCCTTACACAGCTTTAAGCCTGCCCCAGCCTGACCATCAACATTCCCTAGGGTCCGCCCAATTGCCATTCCACCAAATCTGACCACTGAGTCCTTCGGTGCACCCACTTTTATTTTAACACTCGTACAACTTAATATATGAAAATGAACCCAATCCAGCAAAGAGATGGCCCCATATATTCAGCAAAGAGACATCTCAATCTAGCAAAGAGACATCCCAATCCAGCAAAGAGGGATCCCCATATATTCAGTAGAGAGACATCTCCAGCCAGAAAACAGACATCCCAATCCAGCAAAGAGGGAGCCCCATATATTCAGCAAAGAGACATCCCCATATATTCAGTAGAGAGACATCTCCAGCCAGAAAACAGACATCCCAATCCAGCAAAGAGGGATCCCCATATATTCAGCAAAGAGACAGCCCAATCCAGCAAAGAGACATCCCCATATATTCAGTAGAGAGACATCTCCAGCCAGAAAACAGACATCCCAATCCAGCAAAGAGGCATTCCCCATATATTCAGCAAAGAGACAGCCCAATCTAGCAAAGAAACATCCTAATCTAGCAAAAAGACATCCCTTTGAGTGCATTGGCTCACTTACATCGGCTCACCTTGCTTTAGCAATTGCTAGTTACTACAGCAGCAACAGCTCTGTCTTTTTGGTTGGGGCCCCCTACATGTGTATGGGCTGCCCCCCCCCCCCCAATGGCAGCCCTGAGCACAATGGCCACTCTAACTGGATACAAAGTGTTACTAAACCCCGCATTCACTATATCTGGTCTCCCACAGTACACAGAAAATGGAAATGCAATAGTGTTAGTAAATATAAACTGCTAAATACCTTTTCTCATCAGCAGTTAGAGCATTCTTGTAACTTCTATCAGTGTCTGGTTAAAGCTTGTAGGAGGAGCTTTCATTCTCCTCTGACTGTCCTATGAGGCTTCAGGACCCCGGGAAAAAAAGGGGGGGAGGGAACAGATCCTATGCTCACTAATAATCAAAAACTGTGCAGAATAGTCCTCCTATCACAGTGTCCCATTTGTTGTGGACTCACTGATTAGAGCCCATTCACACCTAGGCGTTTTGTGGCCTGTAGTGTGACGCCCGCTGCCGCCCCGACACGCCAGAGGGATGATGTAACATTGCCCTCTAGGGAGATGGTTCACATCTCCACGCCGAACGCCTGCCGCCTGTCGCCTGAAAAAAAGTATTTCGGCGTTCGGCATAGGAGATGTGAACCATCTCCATAGAGGGGGTAAAGGCTGCATTCACAATCGCGGCGTTTTGTCGCCGCGAATCGCGGTACAAAACGCCGCTATTTGTCGCCGCAATTCGCGGGACAAAACGCAGCGATTTAGTACGCCGAGGTGTGAATGCAGCCTTAAGGTGCGGTCTTCATTGGCAATTACAAATACAAAAAGAAAGCCCCCAGGGGAAGATATAAAAATAATATGCCCCCCCCCCGATAAAGACGCCAAGACTAGACTGTGACGTGTACAAAAATGGTTTATTGGTACAAAATGAAGTAAAAAAATCGAAAAAATATACCTATAGGAACAACCAGGACCTATAAATGGCCGATATGGCCAAATGGTAGAAACGACCATTTATATCAACGAGAAAAAAGGGGGGGGGAACAGGTCCTATGCTCACTAGGAATCAAAAACTGGGCAGGATAGCCCTCCTATCACAGTGTCCCATTTGTTGCAGACTCACTGATTAAGGTGCGGTCTTCAGGATCCCGGACCTTCTGTCTGGAAAGTGCTGATTGGCCCTGTGCTGATCACATGCACCTTCCCAAGAAAAACAAACAAAAACTCTCTAGCAATATACACCAAACTGGGCATGTGAAAAGTGCCCCCAAGGCTCTGCTCTGTCAGGAGATGAATTGGGGACTGTGGAAAAAGGGGGGGGGGGGGATCAGAGGAGACAGGACCAAACGGCCTTTTTACATAATGCAGGGGATTAACCCCTTAGGTTACACAGTGAGTACAACAAGCATGCTGTTGTGGGCATAGGTGTGCGCAGCCTATTGCATTAGGGTGTGCACCCCAAAGCTCAAACCTATTTGCATGTGTATTTACAGTATACTGATGGTGTCAGCAGAGCAGAGATTGGTGTCAGTAGGGCAGTGGACAGTGTTAGTAGTTTTTTATTTTTATTATATATTTTATTTTATTTTAGGAGCCCCATTAGGGAGCTTTGGTGTGTTTCTGTGCATTACTGCATGTTTAAAGCAGTATATTCCAGTGTGTTACTGCACGTTTAATGCAGCATATTTCTGTGCATTAGTGCACGTTTAACGTTGTATATTTCGGTGTGTTATGTGCCATTTAATGCTGTATTTTTTTCTGTGCGTTACTGCATGTTTAACGCAGTATATTTTGATGCAATCTGCACCACACAGGGTGATTAGGGTGTGCCCAGGCACACCTGGCACACCCTGTGCGCACGCCTATGGTTGTGGGTTTATTATCACTTTAAATAGATTTGTATGAGGCAATCTGTGAAGAATGGAAAACAAGAAGTTTAGGGGCCAAATCCACAGCCCCGCAGCGCAACGTAACTTAAGTGATTTAAGTTACACTGCCGCAAATTTCCTAAGTTAGGTATCGATCCACAACACACTTACCTGGAAATTTGCGGCGGTGTAACTCAAATCCGTCCGGCGCAAGGCGTGCCGAATCTAATGGGGCGAGTCCCATTTAAATTAGGCGCGCTCCCGCGCCGGACTTACTGCGCATGCTCCGTCGGGTAACTTACCCGACGTGCATTGCGCTAACTGACGTCGCTCCGACGTCATTTGCTTAGACGGTAACGTAAATGGCGTCCAGCGCCATTCACGGACGTCTTACGCAAACGACGTAGAGTTTGAATTTTTTCGACGCGGGAACGACGGCCATACTTAATAGGGCTTAGTCAAATAGGACTCAGCCCTATTTTTACACAGCGTAACTCGACGTAAACGACGTAGCATTAGAGCGACGGGCCCGTCGGAGCGCTCGTGGATCGCCGTAAGTGTTCATTTGCATATTCTAGGCCGGCCGCAATGGCCTCGCCACCTAGCGGCCGGCCTAGAATTGCATCCTTAAGATCCGACAGTGTAATTCAATTACACATGTCGGATCTTCTGTCTATCTCTTGGAAACTGATTCTGTGGATCAGTTCCAAAGATAGAAACAGGGATACGACGGCGTATCAGTAGATACGCCGGCGTATCCCTTTTGTGGATTACCCCCTAGGTCACTATGAAACAGACTGTAATATAAACTTGACGAGACATCCAACCCTTCTGCACTTTATCTCACATCAAGAAAATAAAGTTTTGGCCGGAGCTCTTTAGTCAAAAGAGATGAAATCATCTCGTAAAACAATCAGCGCCATTGAAGTGGATATGTGGGACACATAAAGTGGATACGTGGGACACGGGCCTCCAATGTTTATTCTACATGAAAAATATTCTTATTCCTTCCAGAACCTAAAAGCCAGCACATGTTTTTTGGCTCAGCTGGGTGAGGGATATTTAAACACAGTTCTGGCATCCCAAGCCATTTATGTCATTATTTACTAATATTCAAAGAAAATTGTCCTGTTTACCAGATGGAAGCTAAACATTATAAAGAAAATATATTAACCGACAAACAGTACCAACATGTCAGATGGCCATAAATGGACAAATACGGATTCGTGATCTGTACGGTCAGAGGTATTTGGATTAGCCGCTGGGACACATTGGACGCCTTTAGCTGCCATTGGGCTATGCTGGGCTTCTGGTGTGTCCCTGTGCCTTTAACCACTTCAGCCCCGGAGGATTTGGCTGCCCAGTGACCGGGCCATTTTTTGCGATTCGGCTCCTGCGTCGCTTTAACTGACAATTGCGCGGTCGTGCGACGTGGCTCCCAAACAAAATTGACATCCTTTTTTCCCCACAAATAGAACTTTCTTTTGCTTGTATTTGATCACCTCTGCGGTTTTTATTTTTTGCGTTATAAACAAAAAAAAAGCAATATTTTTTACTTTTTGCTATAATAAATATCCCCCCCCCCCCCAAAAAATAAAAAAATAAAACTAATCTCTTTCTCAGTTTAGGCTGATATGTATTTTTCTACATATTTATGGTAAAAAGAAAAAAAAAATAATCGCAATAAGCGTTTATTGATTGGTTTGCGCAAAAGTCATAGGCCCAGATTCACAAAGCACTTCCACCGACGAATAACAAGATACGCCGACATAAGTGCAAATGTGCGCCGTCGTATCTGTGTGCCGGACCCACAAACTAAGATGCGCCTAAAAACAGGCTTCATCCCGCCGACGTAACTTGCTTACGCCGGTGTAGGGTGGGCGCACATTTAGGCTGGACGCATGGTGGCGCTTCCATTGATTAGCCATTCAAATATGCAAATTAGTGAAATACGGCGATTCACGAACATACGTTCGCCCGACACAGTGCGCGCAAGTTGTACGTCCGGCATAAAGTTATTCCCCATAAAGGAGGTGTAACTCAACAGCAGACATGCAAAAGTCTGCACCAGGGAACGCAAGCTGGCGCATTTTACATTGGACGTGTCTGGCTGGGCGTAGGTTACGTTCACGCCGTACGCAGTGATCCTGCGTAGTTTAGGCAGTTGTTCCGACGTGGTTGTGAGCATGCGCATGGGGATGCGTCCACGTCTCGGCACATGCGCAGTTCGTGATACATATCTGTCTGGCGCTCGGCCCATCATTTGCATGGGGTCACGCCTCATTTGCATGGCTCACGCCCACTTCCACCTACGCCGACGTACGCCTTCGAAACCCAGCGCAGCGTTGGGAGCACTGGCTTGGTGAGTTCCATGCTTGCCTCTCTGCACTGCGTTGGCGTAGAGTACATTGTTTGCGCTACAGCGGCGTAATGTGCGCCCGCTCTCTGTGAATCTGGGCCATAGCATCTACAAAATAGGGGATAGATTTATAGCATTTTTATCAATTATATTTTTTTAAATTAGAAATGGTGGCGATCTGCATTTTTTATCGTGACTGCAACATTATGGCGGACACATCGCACACTTTTGATGCTATTTTGGGACCATTGTCATTTATACAGTGATCGGTGATATAAAAATGCACCGATTACTGTGTAAATGACACTGGCATGGAAGGGGTTAACCACTAGGGATGAGGAAGGGGTTAGGTGTGTCCTAGTGAGTGATTCTAACTGAGTGGGGGCTGGGCTACGAGTGACATGACAGTGATCACTGCACCCGATGACAGGGAGCAGTAGATCAGTGACCCGTCACAAGGCAGAACAGGGAAATGTCTTGTTTACAAAGGCATCTCCCTGTTCTGTCGCTCTGCGGGCATGGTCACGGAACTCGCGGAAGGGGGGCGCGCCCGCATGGCGTCAAATTACTTATACTTGTACGTTGCTTTGCGCAGCTGTGCCATTCTGCCAACGTATATGTGCAGGAGGTGGTCGGCAAGCGCTTAAGGAGCAATGAGCTACCTTCAGGCATAACTACCCTCAATGTATCCATTACTATATATGCTCCAACAGAGATTGCTAGGGGTCCCTTAAACTGTGGCTGATTGACCTTTCATTTGATACTGTAATTCCAGAGCCACCACCACTTGGCATAACTGGATGCATGACAATAATAATCTTTTTAGTTATCTGTAAGGTTGGTATGCTGATAACCATTGTAAGAGGATAATCTTCCCACTGACCACCATTGTAAGTGACATCCTTCACACTAATCACCAATGTAAGGGGCATTCTTCTCACTGATCACCAATGTAAGGGGCATTCTTCCCACTGATCACCAATGTAAGGAGCATTCTTCCCACTGATCACCAATGTAAGGGACATTCTTCCCACTGACCACCAATGTAAGGGACATTCTTCACACTGATCACCAATGTAAGGAGCATTCTTCCCACTGACCACCAATGTAAGGAGCATTCTTCCCACTGATCACCAATGTAAGGAACATTCTTCCCACTGATCACCAATGTAAGGAGCATTCTTCTCACTGATCACCAATGTAAGGGACATTCTTCCCACTGACCACCAATGTAAGGAGCATTCTTCCCACTGACCACTAATGTAAGGGTCATTCTTCCCACTGATCACCAATGTAAGGGGCATTCTTCCCACTGATCACCAATGTAAGGAGCATTCTTCCCACTGACCACTAATGTAAGGGTCATTCTTCCCACTGATCACCAATGTAAGGGGCATTCTTCCCACTGATCACCAATGTAAGGGGCATTCTTCCCACTGATCATCAATGTAAGGAGCATTCTTCCCACTGACCACTAATGTAAGGATCATTCTTCCCACTGATCACCAATGTAAGGAACATTCTTCCCACTGATCACCAATGTAAGGAACATTCTTCTCACTGATCACCAATGTAAGGAGCATTCTTCCCACTGATCACCAATGTAAGGAACATTCTTCTCACTGATCACCAATGTAAGGAACATTCTTCCCACTGATCACCAATGTAAGGGGCATTCTTCCCACTGATCACCAATGTAAGGAACATTCTTCTCACTGATCACCAATGTAAGGAGCATTCTTCCCACTGATCATCAATGTAAGGGGCATTCTTCCCACTGATCACCAATGTAAGGGGCATTCTTCCCACTGATCACCAATGTAAGGAACATTCTTCTCACCAGGCCCGGACTGGCCATAGGGCATACCGGGCATATGCCCGGTGGGCCGCGGCGGCCCGCGGGCCGCCAGTGGCCCGCGAGTGGCCCGCGACGGCCCTCGGGTGGCATGGCATGTCTCCCCCCGAGCAGTGCTGTGTCTTAAAGCCGAACCCCGTGAAAAAAACTTGGGCGGTGATTGTCCAGGCTGGCCGCACTCACTACAATTGCCGGAGGCGGAGCCTAATACTCCGCCCACCTTCCTCCGCACCATCCTTCCTGCCCGGGCTCTGTGGACTGGATGAGAGAGTGAGGGGAACTTACATGCAGACCTGCACGTCCAGCAAGCACTATTGCATCCTCCTCCCAAATGTAAGTGCTAGTTCCACTGCTACTTGCCAAGCCTGTGTGGCACGATGTAGCCAAGGAGGAGTTTAATGTACCCTAGCTGTTGGCTCCTGTCTCTGCCCACCTCCTGTCAGTCAGACCTGTGTAGCTAGCACAGAGCTGAGGAGGATTTTAAGAGCACTTCCTATGGCTCCAATCCATGCTGTATAGGTCTGTCCCCAGCAAACACATGGCTCCAGCAATGTCCCTGTTGGTGCAGACATGGACAAAAGCTGCAATTAAATGCCACATGGGTCTGAGGTGTCCCGTCCATTAAGGGTACATGGGCACTGCCCCCTCTCTACAGCCACCCCCTCTATGTAGAATGGATAGATTCATGCATTGCATGAATCTATCCATGGCTGCCGCTGCCACCCCCTATTCATGCGTCCGGCCTCTTTTCTGATGCCGGGCGTCTGAATTACATCAGCAGGGGTGTTTTTTTGAAGCACCTGATTAGAGCCGTAGGCTCTAACAGGCTTCAAAAAGGAGGACTGCAAGCACAAAGCATTGTTCTTGCAGTCCACCCAGATGTGTTAGAAAAGCAAATTAATATTTGCTTTTCTAACACTGAACCGCCTCTCCGCCAATCAGGTAGCGTGGGTCTAATACCCGTTACCTGATTGGCTCCTATTGGATGCAATGGAACAACAGAGGAGAGCAAAGAATGGAGGACACAGGAGCTGTCCCACAGCTCGACACCGTCACCCACTGCCTGAGATGGAATAAGTGCCGGGCAGGCAGGGGCCACAGTAGCAGCATTTGATGGGCACAGCTGGCAGCATTTGATGGGCATGAGTGATTTCATTAGACGGGGTAAAAGTGGCAGCATTTGATGGGGTAAAAGTGATGGCATTTGATGGGCAGGAGTGGCTGCATTTGATTGGGCACAAATGGCTGTATTAGATGGGGCACAAGTGGCTGTATTTGACGGGTACAATGGCTGCATTTGATGGGCACAGTGGCTGCATTTTTATGGGCATAGGGGCTGCATTTGATGGGCACAGGGGCTGCATTTGATGGGCACAGTTGCTGCATTTGATGGGCACAGTGGCTGCATTTGATGGGCACAGAGGCTTCAATTGATGGGCACAGCGGCTGCATTTGATGGGCACAGCGGCTGCATTTGATGGGCACAGCGGCTGCATTCGATGGGCACAGTGGCTGCATTTGATGGGCACAGTGGCTTCAATTGATGGGCACAGCGGCTGCATTTGATGGGCACAGCGGCTGCATTTGATGGGCACAGCGGCTGCATTTGATGGGCACAGTGGCTGCATTTGATGGGCACAGTGGCTTCAATTGATGGGCACAGCGGCTGCAATTGATAGGCGCATTTGATTGGGCACAAGTGGCTGTATTAGATGGGGCACAGTGGCTGCATTTGATGGGCACAGTGGCTGCATTTGATGGGCACAGCGGCTGCATTTGATGGGCACAGCGGCTGCATTTGATGTTTTTTTTTTCAGTATTTTTCAGTTTGTTTGCGCCCCTCTAAAAATTTTGAGCACCAGCTGCTACTGGGTCTGATAGCTTCTGTCCCTGCCTGTCACCTATCTCTTTGATGATAAAAACACCATGGCCCGGACTCACGTAGAGCGGCGTATATTTGTGCGGGCGTAGCGCATGTCATATGCGCTACGCCGATGTAACATTGAGAGGCAAGAACAGTATTCACAAAGCACTTGCTCCCATTACAAGTAGCTGCTACTCACATATAAAACTGCTTGTTCCCAAGCTACAAGCGCTTCCTACTATATGAATTTACACTATGGATACCTGGGCTTTACTCTTTCATGTACATGGTGGGACTGGGCCATTGTGGTGGATAAATCAGACACTGTAACTTTTTTTGGGACCAGTGACAGTAATACAGTGATCAGTGGTAAAAATATGCCCTATCACTGTACTAGTTATTCATTTATTTAATTTTACGTACTTATATTGTGCCATCAAGGTGGATCCTTAAGAGGAAGAGGTGTGATTTGCAGGTGATAGGGCAGGTTTTAAACATGAAGGGGCGTGGCATTGACAGAAAGGGGTAGGTCATATTTAAATTAGGGGGTGCACATGTTTAGTCAGGCCTAGGGCAGCACAAAACCTAAATACACCACTGCCCCCCAGTGCACTCTCAGCTGCGAGTCGGAGCCGCAGAGTGAAGTCGCCTCCTTTATGTCTACACAGAGGGAGGGAACCCGACATGCAGTCGCGCACGGATATGAGGTACATTATGGGTCTGAAGGGAGGGTCTGTATTGTAGGGGGGTTTCTGTATTGTGGGGGGGGGGGGGGTTCTGTATTGTAGGGGTGGTCTGAAATGTAGGGGGGGTTTTGTATTGTAAGAGGAGTCTGAAATGTAGGGGGGGTCTGTATTGTAGGGGGGGTCTGTACTGTAGGGAGGGGGTCTGTACTGTAGGGGGGTCTGCACTGTAGGGAGGGGGTCTGCATTGTAGGGAGGTATGTGTAACATGCAGGGGGTCCAGAACTGTTAGGGGGGTGTCTGTGTAACAAACTGTGGGCTATGTAATGTAAAGGGGCCCAGAGGTGCAGGGGGCTGTGTAATGTAAAGGGACCCAGAGGTGTAGGGTGCTGTGTAATGTAAAAGGGTCCAGAGCTGCAGGGTGCTATGTAATGTAAAGGGTCCAGAGGTGCAGGGTGCTATGTAATGTAAAGGGTCCAGAGGTCCAGGGTGTTGTGTAATGTAAAGGGTCCAGAGGTGCAGGGTGTTGTGTAATGTAAAGGGTCCAGAGGTGCAGGGTGTTGTGTAATGTAAAGGGTCCAGAGGTGCAGGGTGCTGTGTAATGTAAAGGGGTCCAGGGTGTTGTGTAATATAAAGGGTCCAGAGGTGCAGGGTGCTGGAACCCCACATCTCATGATTAACCGCCGCAAAGTGCAGCTGCACCGCCCCCCCCCCCCCACCCGGGCTGCTCAGTCTAAAATGCCCGGGCCTATTTTTTGTCCCAGTCCGGGCCTGCTTCTCACTGATCACCAATGTAAGGGACATTCTTCTCACTGATCACCAATGTAAGGAACATTCTTTCCACTGATCACTAATGTAAGGGGCATTCTTCCCACTGATCACCAATGTAAGGAGCATTCTTCTCACTGATCCCCAATGTAAGGAACATTCTTCCCACTGATCACCAATATAAGGAGCATTCTTCCCACTGATCACCAATGTAAGGGGCATTCTTCCCACTGATCACCAATGTAAGGGGCATTCTTCCAACTGATCACCAATGTAAGGGGCATTCTTCACACTGGTCACCAATGTAAGGAGCATTCTTCCCGCTGATCACCATGTAAGGGACATTCTTCCCACTGATCACCAATGTAAGGGGCATTCTTCTCACTGATCACCAATGTAAGGAACATTCATCCCACTGATCACCAATGTAAGGAACATTCTTCCCATTGATCACCATTGAAAGATTAGTTAACCACTTAACTACCGGCCGCCGTCAATTGACGGCGGCCGCCTTCTCATCCACATCAGTGCCTGACCTCACAAATGCGCTTCTGGAAGAATGGTCCAACACTCCCATAGACACACTCCTAATCCTTGTAGACAGCCTTCCCAGAAGAGTTGAAGCCATTATAGCTGCAATTCAATTTAAAGTTCATGTGCGTGTAAAGGCAGGCGTCCCAATACTTTTGGCAGTATAGATTCACATACATTGGCGCATATTTATGCCGGCGTAGCGTATCTAATATACGCTACGCCGACGTCGCGCAGAGAGGCAAGCACCGAATTCTCAAAGCACTTGCTTTCCAAACTGCGCTGGGTTCCCTCGGCGTAAGCCGTCGTAGGTGGAAGTGGGCGTGAGACATGCTAATGAGGTGTGACCTTATGCTAATGATGGGCCAAGCGCCATAGAAGTACTTTAAACAAACGGCGCATGCGCCATCCCGTGGCCGCATCCCAGTGCGCATGCTCAGAATCACGTCGAAACAAATGCCTAAGATACGTCGAATCACTGCCTACGACGTGAACGTAACCTACGCCTAGCCATATTCATGTACTACGTAAACGACGTAAAATACGACGGCCGTGTTCCCTGGTCCATACCTTTGCATGAGTTGCGCCTCCTATATGGGGAATAACTTTTCGCCGGACGTACGCCTTACGCAAACCACATATATTATGCGCCGGGTGCAACTACGTTTGTGAATCGGCGTATCTCCCTCATTTGCATATGTGCATAGAAAATCAATGGGAGCGCCACTTGCGGCCAGCGTAAATATGCGTCCACGATACGCCGGTGTAGGAAAGTTACGTCGGTCGGATGCAGCCTATTTTCAGGCGTATCTCAGATTGTGGGCACCGCGCACAGATACGACGGTGCATAGTTACACTTACGCAGCGTATCTCGAAGATACGTCGGCGTAAGTGCTTTGTGAATCCGGGCCTATGTGTATGTCTTTTACATCTGTCTGGAGTCTATATGAATTTTCTTCTTGATGACAGACAAATGTCTCCTAGAAGCCTAACAAATGGATCCATTCCCCAGGTGGGATGAAGATATCGGTGAAAGTAGCTGAAATACAACTATCCTCCAGGCTCTTAATGTAATTAATTATCCCAATTACAACATTCTAATATCAAACCCCAGAGTAGATAGCATTAGGCGTCTAGTGCTAATGCACCGTGGTTTTTAGCGCTAATGACAGAACCCAGATGTTGTGTGAAACCGAACATTACGTATTAGCCCCCAAGCGCTGGGTGGTGGTCATCATGGCTTACCATAAGAGGTACCACGTGGTACAATCTATAGTCAACTGTGGTCAGATAACCCCCCCTAGTGAGATCTCTGTAAAGAGATTACAGCATTAATAATGCATAAACTGTTCGCACAGACCAATGGACTAATTAGATTGGGTTGTTCTAATGTAATCGTTTCCTGTTCTGGCATTAATCTGCAAATGTGGACCTGTTCTCACATACATAGGTGGCAGCCATCTTTGTTCAGTTATCTGCTCTAAAAAGCATTTTGAGGTGGTATGATAACATTTGTTAGTAGTTGTCTGTCCAGGGCTTTTTTTCTGCGAGAACGTGGGGGGGGGGGGGGGGGCACCAGCACTGAATGTATAATAGCCATAGGTGTGCGCACACCCCAATCACCCCATGTACATTAGCATTATCCAGGGGCAACACCATGTGGGTGGTTGGGGGTGCCAGTGGCCAGTGTAAATGCCCCCATTATATTAAAGGCTAGGTTTAACCTTAGGAACACATTACACTCGTATTTAGGGTGTAATATAATATGGTCTCAATCAACTGTCTCCCACCACCAGAGCCTCCTCCCTGTCACTGCAGGTGGCATTCATGTGTGTTTAAATTTTAATTAATGCAATAGGCTGCGCACACCTATGGTAATAGCAAGGGGTGTGGGGTGTGCTGGAGAGTCGATTGATGCTGGCTTATGCAGGATCTATTGTCGCTGAGGGGTAGGGATCTGTTTTTGTGTGAGGGTCTAATGTTGCTGGTGGGGAATGTATTGTTGCTGGTGGGGGGGGGTCTTATGTTGCTGGTAGGGATCTACTGTTGAGGGAGAGGTCTATTGATGCTGGCTGCTGGAATATCTGTTGCTGGGGGGAGGGGGGTTTCTAATGTTGCTGGGGTGGATCTTTTGTTGCTAGGTGTGGTATTTTGTTGTGGGAGGAACCAGCTCTCAAATTTTTCTTGTCGGAAATTCCGACAGCAAATGTCCGATGAAGCCTACTACACACGGTCGGAATTTCCGACAAAAAGCTCACATCGAACATTTGTTGTCGGAAATTCCGATAAGTGTTTTTTTAAAATGAAGCCTGTAAATTTGTAAATATTCAGGCCGATTGCGTGACTCCCGGCCGCTCTCCTACTCCGATCCAGGGCTTCAGGGGGAAGGGCTGAGCGGGCAGTCACGTGAGCTGCAGCTGATGTCAGAAGGAGATATTGGCCCCTCCCACTGAAGCCCTGGATCGGAGTAGGACAGTGGCCGGGAGTCGCATGGAAAGCATGCTGGGAAATCTTTTGTTTGTTTGTAATGTGCATTACCCTTCCATGTGCACCTTGCTGCAAAGGCCAATTATAGGTTGGGGTGGTGGTTGTCATTTGTTTGTACAATCTACCGAACTGGGTGCAGGGAAGCACTAGATGCCATCGCTGCCATTGTGCTATTGCTGGGCAACACGTGCGTCCCTGTGCCTTTAAGGAGGGGTGGGCTCCATCTGGACACACCTGCCCTTAATCTATCCATTGATATATGCGCTCCTACTATGAAGGCCCTGGAAATTTTAGAGTTAGGACCGGAGTATATACAGAGGTCCCTGGATGTGAGCACTGTGGCTTAGTCATATATTTGCAAATGTGTGTAAACTAAACCCTCTAGCCCGGGTTCTCGTACGAGTTACGCCGGCGTATCTCCAGATACACACCGTCGTAACTCTGAGTCCGAGCCGTCGTATCTTGGCGCCTGATTCAAAGAATCAGATACGCCAAAATTTCACTAAGATACGACCAGAGTAAGTCTCTTACGCCGTCGTATCTTAACTGCATATTTACGCTGGCCGCTAGGGGCGTGTACGCTGATTTACGCCTAGAAATATGTAAATCAGCTAGATACGCAAATTCACGAACGTACGCCCGGCCGACGCAGTACAGATACGCCGTTTACGTTAGGCTTTTCCCGGCGTAAAGTTACCCCTGCTATATGAGGCGTAGTTGAGGCGTACCAATGTTAAGTATGGACGTCGTTCCCGCGTCGAATTTTGAAAATTTTACATCGTTTGCGTAAGTCGTTCGCGAATTGGGCTGGGCGTCATTTACGTTCACGTCGAAAGCATTGGCTTCTTGCGGGTTAATTTGGAGCATGCGCACTGGGATACTTTCACGGACGGCGCATTCGCCGTTCGTAAAAAGCATAATTTACGTGGGGTCACATTAAATTTACATAGCACACGCCCACATCTACCACATTTGAATTAGGCGGGCTTACGCCAGCCTATTTACGCTACGCCGCCGCAACTTTGGTTTGAGAATACGGCACTTGCCTGTCAAAGTTGCGGAGGCGTAACGTAAATAGGATACGTTACGCCCGCACAAAGATACGCGCTTCTACGTGAATCCGGGCCTCTGTTTTTAATGCAAACTGTTAGACAGGGCCAATTTGGTTTTGCAGGCTGGCTGGTAAGTGTGCTGGGAAATCTTTTGTTTGTTTGAGAAGAAGAATTGGAGACGTGGAAAGACACTCACAGATGTTACATATTATCTCCGATGTTGTGGCATGCTGCTGCCATATCCCCTGCTGCGTCCTCCATGGTAGCCTCATGCATAATAATGCAGACTGATTATTTCCTGACCTCATCCCGAAACCCTCCAGGAACTGTCAGTCTGGTTTACTCATCTCTGGCTGTATTCCTTTATAACATGATGTTTGAAACAATGCAGAAAAAGTGCTGGAAGGACCGAACTGCAAGCTATTTATTGTTAGACTAGGTTGGTTTACATAACAGGAAACGTTACAAATGTGTCTTCCTGTACCTTTATTGTCTTCTTCATCCCTTCAGTTGAATGACCTTAATTCTAACCCAAAGTTTACCCTAAATCCAACCTCTTTTACACTTCTCCTGCGCCATTCCTATAAATCAGGGGTGTCAAGCGCAATTTCATCTCCGGCCGCATCGGCAGTATGGTTGCCCTTAAAGGGCCAGTTGTATCTAGGATACGCTACATACAGAGTGCAGGGTTATGCTACATACAGAGTTCAGGATTATGCTACATACAGAGTGCAGGATTATGCTACATACAGAGTGCAGGATTATGCTACATACAGAATGCAGGGTTCAGGATTATGCTACGTACAAAGTGCAGGGTTCAGGATTATGCTACGTACAGAGTGCAGGGTTCAGGATTATGCTACGTACAAAGTGCAGGGTTCAGGATTATGCTACATACAGAGCGCAGGGCTCAGGATTATGCTACGTACAGAGCACAGGGCTCAGGATTATGCTACGTACAGAGCGCAGGGTTCAGGATTATGCTACGTACAGAGCGCAGGGTTCAGGGTTATGCTACGTACAAAGTGCAGGGTTCAGGATTATGCTACGTACATACAGAGTTCAGGATTATGCTACATACAGGGTTCGGGATTATGCTACATACAGAGTACAGGGTTCAGGATTATGCTACATACAGAGTGCATGGTTCAGGATTATGCTACGTACAGAGTGCAGGGTTCAGAATTATGCTACGTACAAAGTGCAGGGTTTAAAATTATGCTACGAACAGAGTGCAGGGATCAGGATTATGCTGTGTACATGAGGTGCAGAGTTTAAAAATTCATTACATACAGAGTGCGGAGTTCAGGAGTGTGTTAGCTACAAAGTGCAGTTCCAGGGGTGCCCTAAGCACACGTATTCTGTGTACAGAGTGGAGGGTTTAGGGGTGCACTATGTACAGAGTGCATAGTTCAGGATTACACTACGTACACAGTGCAGAGGTCAGGAGTTCATTACATACAGAGTTCAGGGGTGCCCCATGCACAGAGTGTAGGATTCAGGAGTATGCTACATACATGGTAGAGTGTTTAGGGATGCACTATGTACAGAGTGCAACAGCCCCCACCTGGAAAAGCTCTAGTAACTCCCTATGTAGGCAGCTCTAATGCCACCTTGTGTAGGTGACCGTGCCATCTTAAGAGCATTATTGGCCCCCGGGCAATAAAGTACACTGGGGCCCTGTCTACACAATCACGCACAGTGGCTGCGTTTAAACGGCACAGTGGCTGCGTTTGAATGGCACAGTGGCTGCGTTTGAATGGTACAGCAAATTACTTACAGGGTGAGGCCGAGGGTTAGGTCAGGTGCAGTGAAGTCACTCACACTCACAGCAAGGCAGGCAGGCAGGCTCAGGACAGGCTCAGCTCAGTCAGGCAGCTCTTCTCAGAAGTGCTCCACTGTCCGCTCGCTCCCCTCCCTCTGAGCCACGCTGAGTCTGAAGATGGCAGAGGTGGGTGGAGCTAGTTTTCCAGCCGCAGAAGCGGCGCGCTCTGATTTCTGGGGAAACCGTGGCGTGCTCTGAATGCTGGGGCGGCTGCAGACTCTGACGTCACTGGTTGCTAGGTGCCGGGCGGCCGGCAATTCTGATAACCAGTGCATTTGAGTGAGTGGCGTGCCACAGCTTCGGCACTCCTTCACTTAGCCCCCCAGGCAAGTGGGGCCCCCCGGGCAACTGCCCAGCGTGCCCAATGCGAAAAGACGGCCCTGGTAGGCAGCTCTCTCTATTACCCATGTATTTGGTTTGTTATATCTCCCTGTGTAGGTGGCTCTGCCTCGCCTTGCAGGGAGATACTTTTGCCTCTCACATTCCCCGCTGTGCCCCACCATGAGGAATCGGTTACATCTGGAAGCTGCTGAAAGCAAAGCTGTCCTTTGTAAACACAAAAAAACGTGTGATTTTGAATTCAGCAGACAATTCTACCTGCCAATGCACCCCATAGAAATGCATGGGGCTAAGCCTCACCGGTATCCAATGGACACTGTCTCGATATAGTGAAGAGGGACCACCTATTCTGTGGCTCCCCTGTGGCAACGGGGGTGTCTGGAAGGTGGTGGGAGATGAGGGGGCACGAGTTCTAATGGCAGAGGTTCTAACTTTTTTCTACTCAAAAACTCAAAATAAAATAAAAAGCTTTGTATACTCTACATTGACTAGTAGCCAATTCTTGACCTCAAACACATAAAAGGCTTAGATCTGTTGTGTAATCAATGACACAGCAGGAAATACAATAGCCAAGTAAAATGTGTCTTGTGGTCAGTCTGCGGTATTCAGCGTGAGGTTTTTCACTTTACCATCATTGTCAAACCTTAAAAATCTTCTGAAGCTCATTTTAATAAGGCAATACAAGTATTATATGCAAAGTGCTGTATACCACAACCACCAGAGTCTAAAGCTGTCAGATCAGAAAAGCCTGAATTCTCATGGATTTGTAGGTGGGTACACCGTGGTGTGGCGGCAGTAACACACACTCAGTCCAGATGCAGTTGAAAAACTTGTATTGAAGTCAAAGCAGAAGAGTTTACCACCCTGTAGTGTAGAGTGCTAGGTAATGTAGATAGGTTTTTAGCAGTGTAGGTTAATTTGGGCTTGGCTGACAGCCAAGCCTGGGTTTTAAATTTGGGTCAGGGTGAGAAACTCAGGGAGGCTGGATGACTCATCAGGCAGCACCTCTATTACCTGCCCCTACTTGCTGGAACTTTGGAGAATCTTCCAGAAGAATGGGAGGGAGGTTAGGAGGAGCTGCCTGGTGGGGCCCCAACCGATCCCAGCCAAATGGGCTGGCAGTGTGGGGGGGCGCCTCTTAAATACTCTGGGTCAGCCCGGCAGGAGCAGAGAGAGTTCGGATGGAAGATGGAGTGTTGAGGAGGCTTTACGAAGGCCCTAGTCTGGGGGTGACCTCAGGTCTGGTGCTCAGGTGCTGGAGAGATCCCCTTCAAACACATGGAGGAGTCCTGTTCAGAGACACAAAAGCAGGTGTGAGGACAGCAGGGGCCAGCGAGCACATCCAGGAGATCTCCAGGGAGAAGACAGCCGGCTGGCTGGATAGTGAGACAGTCTGGGAGGACTAAGAGACAACCTGAGAGGACTGGTGAGTGGAAGTGTGGGATGGCTGTAGAGTCAGTCTGGGAGGACTGTGGGAAGATTAGCCAGGAGGGCCAGTGAAACGGGCAGCTGCAGCCAGGTGGGCTGGCAGTGTCTGACGAGGTGGTGCTGGGATCAGTAGCCACAGGGATGTAGATGGACACTGGGACTAAATAAAAAACTAAAACAAAGATACATGGACGGTTTCCTGTCTCAGTGAGCCTATGAGAAATTTGGTGTGCCTGGCTGTGCAGGGTGTGTAGCGCATCCCTATTCACCAGGGGCTCCTATGGGGGATGCGCTGCATGAGTCCACAACAAGCCCGGAGGAAGGAGGCTCAACCAGGAAACACTCATGGATGGCAACCGTGTTTAGCGGGTCTCAGCCAAGCTGATTGCGGTCATCTGGAGGGGCGGAATGCGGCCTGGCTGGTCCGAGCCCAAGGGGGAAGGTTTCCAGGACAATCCCTACATTTTCCCTCCTTGTCTGGAACCTTTCACCTCTGCCAATACTGTCCCTGACAGATTAGTGACCTGTCCCTACACTACCCACACACTAGAAGGCTTGCCAAACCAAGGAGCCAAGGAGGATTGTTAACCACTCATTGCTATGTGCTTTATGGAGTTTGGATGTTCTCTCAGCACTGACGTCATCAGGGCTGGTGCAAGGATTTTTGACACCCTAGGAGAAACCTAATTTTGGCACCCCTTGACTCCACCCCTGACTCCACCCCCTTTCCCCTTCCCATGAAAACCCCACCTTTTTAACGAATCGCCCATCACATGCAGCCCACCAGAGGCTATCAAATGCAGCCTCACCAGCGCCCATCAATGCAGCCTCACCAGCGCATCAAATACATCCGACCAGCACCCATCAAATACAGCCGACCAGCACCCATCAAATACAGCCGACCAGCACCCATCAAATACAGCCGACCAGCATCCGTCAATGCAGCCTCACCAGCGCATCAAATACAGCCGACCAGCACCCATCAAATACAGCCGACCAGCACCCATCAAATGCAGCCTCACCAGCACCCATCAATGCAGCCTCACCAGCGCCCATCAAATGCAGCCTCACCAGGACCCATCAAATGCAGCCTCACCAGCACCCATCAATGCAGCCTCACCAGCGCCCATCAAATGCAGCCTCACCAGCGCCCATCAAATGCAGCCTCACCAGGACCCATCAAATGCAGCCTCACCAGCACCCAGCAATGCAGCCTCACCAGTGCCCATCAATGAATGTTTGCTTGCTTCCATTCATTCAGGAGTCAGGACACAGACACAGTCCTCCACCACCGCTGTGCCTCTGACACTATGTGTGAACGGAGCAGTGGAACGCTGCTGATCCTGAGACTTGGGCCCGGATTCACGTACAGCGGCGTATCTTTGAGCGTGCGTAACGTATCCTATTTACGTTACGCCTCCGCAACTTAGACGGGCAAGTGCAGTATTCTCAAAGCACTTGCTCCGTAAGTTGCGGCGGCGTAGCGTAAATAGGCCGGCGTAAGCCTGCCTAATTCAAATGTGGAAGATGTGGACGTGTGTTATGTAAATGTTATGTGACCCCACGTAAATGACGCTTTTTGGACATATCCCAGTGTGCATTGCTCCAAAGTACGCCGCAAGGACGTATTGGTTTCGACGTGAACGTAAATTACGTCCAGCCCCATTCACGGACGAGTTACGCAAACGACGTAAAATTTTAAAAATTTGACGTGGAAACGACGTCCATACTTAACATTGTTATGCCGCATGTACGCCTCATATAGCAGGGGTAACTTTACGCCGGGAAAAGCCTAACGTAAACGGCGTATCTGTACTGCGTCGGCCGGGCGTACATTCGTGAATTCGCGTATATAGCTGATTTACATATTTCTAGGCGTAAATCAGCGTACACGCCCCTATCGGCCAGCGTAAATATGCAGTTAAGATACGACGGCTTAAGACACTTACGCCGGTCGGATCTAATACAAATCTATGCGTAACTGATTCTAAGAATCAGGCGCATAGATACGACGGCTCGGACTCAGAGTTACGACGGCGTATCTGGAGATACGCCGGCGTAACTCCTTTGAGAATCCGGGCCTTAGTTGCTTGCTGCAGAGAGAAGAGAGTAGGAACACCAGTGGCCGGGCGCCCTAGGCAGCAGGGTGCCCTAGGCGGCTGCCTAGTTTGCCTAGTGGTAGCATCGGTCCTAGATGTCATCTATGAAAGTCTTGCTGTTCACTTTGCCTCCTGTTTGTTTGGTTTCCAAAAACAGGCAGAGAAGAGATGATGGAGAAGGCAGCTGTGCCGACTTAACAAAGGGAATGGACAGGAAAACGACTTCTACCCAGAAGAAGAGAGAGGAGATTCATATAATTTCCGAGACAGACCTGCGCTGTTTTCCTGGTGGTATGGAACCCTGAGAAGCACACTCCAATCCTTCTATACATTTTAGGCTGTGTTGACCTAACTGGAAAGAATTTTCATTTTACAAGAATTCATTTTTTTGGTTCAGCACAGAATAGAATAGCTTCATAGAGCCAACTTAATGAAGGAAAGAGTCCTGTAATGTGTACAGAACACCCTACAGAAACACCATTTTCTGCTTGTGCGATTGGCTCACTGATTTTCCCTGAAGTCTGCACTAAGATACAACTTGTCATGCGGCTTGACAGTTCCAAATGTGCATGACAAGTTGCATGGCTGGCAATGGAACTATCCATATTGCTGCAACTCATGTCGCAGTGATTATGAAAAAGGTTCCTGCACTACTTTTTACCTATTTCTTTGCAACTTGCATAGACTTCTATTACCCACTTAAAGCGGGAGTTCCACCCACAATTTCACTTTTTAAATATAAATACCCCTGTAATACACAAGCTTAATGTATTCTAGTAAAGTTAGTCTGTAAACTAAGGTCTGTTTTGTTAGGTTGTTACAGCATTTTGATAGTTTATAATCTAGAAACAGACCGTGGCCATCTTAAGTGTGGGCATTATGAAGCCAGACTGTATGACTTCCTGGATTTCAGCTTTGCATATCTCGCACATGCTCAATGCACAAGCAATGTAATAGGTTTCAATCAGGTTTGCAAGGACTACTGGGAAACATGATGCCTATCCCAGAAACCCTTGCAAATAGCCTAGGCAAATAAGGAGGAGGAAGTAATGAAGGACTACAAAATAAAGGTATTTACAAGCAACAAATTAAATAAAAATTGTCCATTCTGAACACTATGAGGTTAGAGCATGCAGCACAGACAAACATAAAAAAATGGGTGGAACTCCACTTTAAGGACCAGCCTCCACAGTCGTACTGCGTCAATGTGGCTGGTTCCCGCTTATTACCGTCATTGTACGTCAGTTCATACTGCAATTAGTGGGTGCGTGTGCACCCACTGGCCAGCGGGGGAGCCAATTAGCGGGTGGGCTCGATGTCCGCCGGCCACCCGCGATCGTTCCGCCACAGTGACAGAATGGGGATCTGCCTGTGTAAACAAGGTAGGGGAGATCACACAGATCCTGTCTTTCTGTGTGTTTACCCAGTCACCCCGTTCTCCCATACAGTTAGTAAACACACTTAACCCCTTCATCGCCCCTGATGCTAACCCCTTTCCTGCCAGGTTGATTAGTACAATAACAGTGCATATTTTGAGGACCGATTACTGTAATAATGTCACTGGTTCCCCCAAAAAAGTGTAAAAAATGTCAGTTAGATGTCTGATCTGTCCGCCGCAATGTTGTAGTCCTGTTAGAAATCACTGATTGCCGATATTACTAGTTAAAAAAAAAAAACACACAACATAAATCATTCCCTATTTTGTAGAGGCTATAACTTTTGCGCAAACCAATCAATATATGCTTATTGCAATTTTTACCAATATCTGGTAGAAGAATACATATTGGCCTAAACTGATGAATAAATTAGTTTTTTAAATTTTTTGGGGAATATTTATTATAGCAAAAAAGTAAAAAAAATATATAGGGAAAGACGATCAATGATGTCACACGTTCAGCCCCGCCCCCTACAGTTAGAAACACATAAGAGGTCACACATAACCCCTACAGCGCTCCCCTAGTGGTTAACTCCTAAACTGCAATTGTCATTTTTCACAGTAAACAATGCATTTGTATAGCACTTCTTGGTGTGAAAATGACAATGGTCCCAAAAATGTGTCAAAATTGTCCGATGTGTCCGCCATAATGTCGTAGTCACGAAAAAAATCGCTGATCGCCGCCATTAGTAGTAAAAAAAATATATATTAATAATAATGCAATAAAACTATCCCCTATTTTGTAAACGCTATAAATTCTGCGCAAACCATTTGATAAACGCTTATTGCGATTTTTTTTTTTTTTTTTTTACCAAAAATATGTAGAATAATACGTATCGGCCTAAAATGAGGAAAAAATGTTTTTTTATATCTTTTTGGGGGATTTTTTATTATAGCAAAAAGTAAAAAATATTGAATTTTTTTCAAAATTGTCGGTCTATTTTTGTTTTTAGCGCAAAAAATAAAAACCGCAGAAGTGATCAAAAACCACCAAAAGAAAGCTCTATTTGTAGGGATTTTTTTTTTGTTTGGGTATGTCATTGCACGATCGCACAATTGTCAGTGAGAGCGACACAGTGCCGTATTGCAATAAATGGCCTGGTCATTAAGGGGGAGGGGGGGAATCTTCCGGTCCTTAAGTAGTTAAATTAAGTTTCAAGCCGCAATGAAATCGGCAGTGTAAATTGCACTGTGATGTGCGGTTTTGAAATCACGCTGAAGTAGTACGATTTCAAGACCTAAAACATGGACGCTGATTGGTTACTATGTACAGTGCCTTGCAAAAGTATTCACTCCCTTGGCTTTTTACCTATCTTGTTACATTAGAGCCTTTAGCCCTGGTTCACACTGGGTACGATTTGGTACGATTTGAGATGCGATTTGACATGTCAAAACGCATCTCAAATCGGCGGCATTTGCCGGCAATTGTCGGCAATGGCACTGTCCTAATCGGTGCGACGCCGCATCTGCGGCGCTGCACCGATTTCAAAAAGTAGTTCCTGTACTACTTTTTGCGATTTCGGGCCGCGATTTACATTGAACCCTGCACAGATGTCTCTTAAATCGCGGCCGAAATCGCGGCAAAATCGCAGCCGCAAAATCGCGGTAAAATTGCGATTTTACCGCGATTTTGAATTCGCAGCAGTGTGAACCTAGCCTTAGTTCAATGTTTTTTTAATCTGAATTATATGTGATAGATCAGAACACAATAGTCTAAGTTGGTGAAGTAAAATTAGAAAAAAATATACATAAAACTATTTTTCAGAAATAAAAAAACTGATAATTGGAATGTGCGTATGTATTCATCCCCTTTTGTTATGAAGCCCACAAAAAGCTCTGGTGCAACCAATTTCCTTCAGAAGTCACATAATTAGTGAAATGATCTCCACCTGTGTGCAATCTAAGTGTCACATGATCTGTCATTACATAGACACACCTTTTTGAAAGGCCCCAGAGGCTGCAACCCCTAACAAGAGGCACCACTAACCAAACACTGCCATGAAGACCAAGGAACTCTCCAAACAAGTAAGGGACAATGGTGTTGAGAAGTACAAGTCAGGGTTAGGTTATAAAAAAAAATCCAAATCTTTGATGATCTCTAGGAGCGCCATCAAATCTATCATAACCAAATGGAAAGAAGATGGCACAACAGCAAACCTGCCAAGAGACGGCCGCACACCAGAACTCACGGACCGGGCAAGGAGGGCATGAATCAGAGAGGCGGCACAGAGACCTAAGGTAACCCTGGAGGAGCTGCAGAGTTCCACAGCAGAGACTGGAGTATCTGTACATAGGACGACAATAAGCCGGATGCTCCATAGAGTTGGACTTTATGGCAGAGTGGTCAGAAGAAAGCCATTACTTTCAGCAAAAAATAAAATGCCACGTTTTGAGTTTGCGAATAAGGCATGTGGGAGACTCCCAAAATGTATGGAGGAAGGTGCTCTGGTCTGATGAGACTAAAACTGAACTTTTGTCCATCAAAGAAAACGATATGTCTGGCGCAAACCCAACACATCACTTAACTAAAGCGAATAGAAGAAAGAAAGTCACCGCTCCGGGTGGGTCTACTATATGGTCATACACTGGTACAGGATTCCAAGGGTGCTGGGGGTGCACTAGGCAAGCATAAAGGTTGAATGAAGGATGGATGGCCGCACTCCAAAAACCGTACAGGTTGTCTTATTAAACAAACAGCAAAAGCATTACCATGAATAAGCACTGATTTTGTGCGAAACGTCGGCTGTCCCCTGTTTCTGTTGCTGTGATCTGGTAATGCTTTTGCTGTTTGTTTAATAAAAGACAACCTGTACGGTTTTTGGAGTGCGGCCATCCTTCATTTAACCTTTACATCACTTAACTACTTGCTGACCAGCCGCCGCAGTTCTACGGCGGCAGGTCGGCTCCCCTGTGCGACAGCCCGTAGCTCTACGTCGGCTCTCCAATTGGCCACTAGGCTCCCTATGCGTGCCCGGCAGGCGCGATCCCACCGGGCACCCGCGATTGCTTGTTACTGAGCCAGGACCAGGAACTGTGTGTGTAAACACACAGCCCCCGGTCCTGTCACGAGGCAACAAAACACGGGAAATGCCAAGGTGAATACTTTTGCAAGGCACTGTACAGTTGCACCAGATTTTTCATGGTCCAGTCGTAGTAAACCTCCGCCAGGGTGACATTTCGTAGGGTTGTATCAGGCAGTGATCTGCGTCGCGCTGGAAAAAAGTACTGGACACACTACTTTTTTTTTTCAGCACATGCAGTTGTGTGGACTGGCCTCACCGGTGAAGGTGCGGTGGGACTGCGCTGGGATAGCCGTCCAACGCAGTCCCACCGCACCTGGTGTGATGGGACTCTAAATATTAGACATTTTAACTGCCCCTGGACGACGTGACCTATCACAAAACACGTAGGGCGGAATGAGCGGCGTGCTGACGTCACCACTGCTCGGACTCCAGACGGACGGGTCTGCCTGCTTGCGTCAGCAGGCTTAAGGCTGTTTTTGTCTATTACATTGTGAGTGCTGTTCATACTTTTTTAACAACAAATACATTTTTGAGCGACGTTTTTGAGCGTTTATCAGCGTTAGAGGGTTTTTACAGCTGAAAAACATCTCTCGGAAACCACTAGTTTTGTATTTTTGTTTTTTTACTGTGAAGCAAACAACAAATAGGACAAAATAAGAGAAAAAGTCAATGTGCATAACTATTCACCCCCCTAAAGTCAATACTTTGTAGAGCCACCTTTCGCAGCTATCGCAAGCTCCAGTAAAAAAAAACGTCACTGCCCAAAACTGCTGATAACAGCCTATGTGTGCATGGACACATAAGATAACATGATGGAGAGTTTAATGACTGTAGAAAAATAAAAACGCCAAAAACAGCTAAAAGTCGTATAATGCTTTCCTTCTCTGTGCCCACCAAACCCCTCACCTCCTACTCCATGCTCATTCGCTGACAGATTTACAAGATCAAGCCAAATGAATTCCTCCTCTTTTGCGCTGGCACATATTTGCTAAAGGAGTTTTAAAACCCTGGATGGTATTTTTGTAATTTTTTTTTTTTTTAAAGTGTATTTTTGTGCGTGTACTCAAGAGAGGAGCCGGACTGCAGGAGTTGGGAGTAGGCAGGCCTCCCCCAGAGGCAATCTGCCACCTTTCTCCATGCCCCGGGTGGCAATGGTGGGTGTGTGAGGGGGTCCTCCCACACAGCCCGCCCTACCTGCTCCGCTTTGAAGCCCAACGGGCTCAACCAGCCCCGTTAGTCCTTCGCCTCTCTTTTTAGAGACGGCGTGGTCAAAGTGCGTGCATGTTAACCCAATTTCGAGTGCGTGTAAGTGTGGTGGTTTTTGTGGGAGGGGGGTGGGCGTACTAAGCGCAGGCTTACCTCGCATAGCACACCCACCGGGAGCTGGGCTGAGACCACCAAACTCAATTCACATGTAGCCGAGAGCGGGATCCGAACCCCTAGCTGCAGAGGTGAATGGCTTGTCAGCGCAGTGCCAATCGCGTTGAGCCACCGCAGCTCCCCCATTGGTAATATGCAAAGTATGCATTGGTAATATGCAATAATTCCGAAGGGCTCACATAGGAATACAGTAATGGATTTTGATCCAGGAGATGATGTAATGACCCTTGGGGGCTCAGGAATAAAAAAAAAAATCCTTCTGTAGTGCAAAATTGGCCAGGCAGCCAGGAAACTTGCATTTCCAAGTTGCACGATGACAGGCTCCATTGGCTGTACAGGTTTAGTGGTGTAGCTACACAGGAGATAAATCCTGCAACTAAGAAGTTTTGTTTTAAATAAAATCTGCAATCCATTTTAAGAAAGTAAGTTAAAGAGGAATTCTAAATCCTTGAATTTGTTTACGATACCTTGACGGTGGTGAGATTTCCCGGAGCGTGTTCCTGGAGGGAAATGCCTAGGCGTCCTGTATATACGTTGGCAGATTTGCTCCTGCAGATGTATGTGAGATCCTGTAGTGAGCTGTTATTATGATCAGTCTCCTGGCTGCTGTGTAGAGGAGGGATCACACACAGCTGAGCTGAACAAGACACCACAATCCCCTCTCCAAAGGATCAGAACGCGTCATCCCTTCCGCTTAACAGGTCCTAAGCGTAACCAGCACCACCTTTTTCTCATTAACAAGAATTGCTGGATTTACCCAAATGTTTTTCTTTGTTTAACCACTTGCTTACTGGGCACATAAACCCCCTTCGTTCCCAGGTGAAATTTCAGCTTGCGGCACTGCGTCGCTTTAACTGACATTTGCGCGGTCGTGCGACGTGGCTCCCAAACAAAATTGACGTCCTTTTTTCCCCACAAATAGAGCTTTATTTTGGTGGTATTTGATCACCTCTGCGGTTTTTATTTTTTGCGCTATAAACAAAAAAAGAGCGACAATTTTAAAAAAATATATATATTTTTTACTTGTTGCTATAATAAATATCCCAATTTATTTTTTTTTAAAACTATTTTTTTTCTCAGTTAAGGCCGATACGCATTTATCGACGTATTTTTGTAAAAAAAATAAAAAAATCGCAATAAGCGACTGGTTTGCGCAAAACTTATAGCGCCTACAAAATAGGGGACAGAATTATGATTCTTTTTTTATTATTATTTTTTTTACTAGTAATGGCGGCGATCTGCGATTTTTATTGGGACTTCGATATTGCGACGGACGTATCGGACACTTTTGACACAAATTTGGCGCCATTCACATTTATACAGCGATCAGTGCTATAAAAATGCACTAATTACTGTATAAATGTGACTGGCAGTGAAGGGGTTAACACTAGGGGGTGAGGAAGGGGTTAACTGTGTAGCCTGGGTGTGTTCTAACTGTGTGGAGGGAGGGGACTGACTGGGGGAGGTGACCGATGCTGTGTCCCTATGTACAAGGGACACAGATCGGTCTCCTCTCCTCTGACAGCACGTGGAGCTCTGTGTTTACACACAGAGCTCCACGTCCTTGCTGTCTTACCGACGATCGCGTGTACCCGGCGGACATCGCGGCCGCCAGGTACACGCATCGGGTCCCCAGCTATGCGCCGGGACAGTGTTTACCCGCTGCGCGCCCCCCAGTGGCGCGCGCGGGTAATGCTTTCAAATGGCGTCCAAAGACGTTCCAGTTGGCACCTGAGAGCCGCGCTGTTGACGTCTTTTGGGTCTCAAGTGGTTAACATCCTTCAATAAATTCCTCTAAGACCACTAAAATGTTGTAAATAAATGTTCAGTTATTTAACCACTTCAGCCCCGGACCATTATGCAGCTAGAGGACCAGGCCCCTTTTTGCGATTTAGTACTGCGCAGATTTAACTGACAATTGCGCGGTCGTGCGACGTGGCTCCCAAACAAACTTGGCGTCCTTTTTTCCCACAAATAGGGCTTTCTTTTGGTGGTATTTGATCACCTCTGCGGTTTTTATTTTTTGCGCTATAAACTAAAATAGAGTGACAATTTAAAAAAAAATTCAATTAGCTGGATTCAGAGAGAGTGCCGCAACTTTAAGGGTCCTTTCACACGTGCGGACCGTTCGTCCGTTTTTTTCATACGTCCGTTTACGGACTGCAATGCTTTCCAATGGGATAGCGTACGTTGGCGGATGAGCATCCGCTAACGTCCGTTAACATCCGTCTCCGTTAAGCTCTGTTTTTTTGAACGGAAGAAAACCCTATTTGTTTGGGAGCCACGTCGCACGACCGCGCAATTGTCAGTTAAAACAACGCAGTGCCGAATCGCAAAAACTGGCCGGGTCTTTTAGCTGCCTAAAGGTCCAGGGCTTAAAGCGGTGGTTCACCCACACTAACAACATTTGAGCATTAAATTCGGCATAGTAGCGCGAGCTACAGTATGCCTGTATTGATTTTTTTAGCCCGGTACTCACTGTGCAATCCTCTATAGAAGATTCCGACTCCCCGCGGGGAATGGGCGTTCCTATCAAGAGGGAGGATGATTGACGGCCGGCTACGGCACGTCACGCTCCCCGAAGATAGCCGGAACAGGTCTCGGCTCTTCACAGCGCTATACGGTGCTTGCGCACAGACTATGCGCAGGCGCCGTGAAGCGCCAAGTCCTATTTCGGCTATTTCCAGAGAAGCGTGACGTGCCAGAGCCGGCCGTCAATCACCTTCCCTCTGGATAGGAACGCCCATTGCCCGCGGGGAGTCGGAATCTTCTATAGAGGATTGCACAGTGAGTACCGGGCTAAAAAAATCAATACAGGCATACTGTAGCTCGCGCTACTATGCCTAATTTAATGCTATAAAAAAAAAAATGTTTCATTAGGGTGAACCACCGCTTTAAGTGGTTAAAGTGACATACATTCCTATATACAGTGGGACCATGGAGAACGAACATAGCCATCCCCGAACAGGAAATAATTAAAAAAAAGGAATATGAAGATTTGGAGGAGAGCAATAGAAGGGACTTTTCTGAGGGTTAAGAACACATACATGAATAGATTTTACCGTCACTGTAGAGATCATATCTGCTGTTTAGCGTATATAGATATACTGTACTGTTGCGATTTATCAGAGAGAATGTTAATTGATAAGATTGATGGTAGCTCTGAAATTAATGAGCCCGCTGGTGTCATGACTCCCACACTGTAACTCCTGATATTGCACATTTTCTGAATATTTGGTATGTGAACCGTTTAAACCCCCGGTCTCGGCTTCACTTACTTCCTCCCCAGGTCATAAACATAGCTCAGTACTACCTTGCACAATTATCGTTTATAGAAACTCCAGTGCAGAGATGAGATTTAGAAGTCAGTCTTGCATACAAGACATTCCATCCAAATATCTGAGGATAATTGATCCTAATGGATCCATTACCCCCATGCAGTGATCCTTAAAGTGGAGTTCCACCCATTTTTTTATGTTTGTCTGTGCTGCATGCCCTAATCTCATAGTGTTCAGAATGGACAATTTTTATTTTGTTGCTTGTAAATACCTTTATTTTGTAGTCCTTCATTACTTCCTCCTCCTTATTAGCCTAGGCTATTAAGTCACAAGGCTATTCGCAAGGGTTTTCTGGGATAGGCATCATGTATCCCAGTAGTCCTTGCAAATAAACCTGACTGAAACCTATTACATCGCTTGTGCAGCACTGAGCATGTGCGAGATCTGCAAGGCTGAAATCCAGGAAGTCATACAGTCTGGCTTCATGATGCCCACACTTAAGATGGCCATGGTCTATTTCTAGATTATAAACTAACTAAATGCTCTAACAACCTAACAAAACGGACCTTAGTTTACAGATTAACTTTACTAGACTACATTAAGCGTGTGTATTACAGGGGTATTTATATTTAAAAAGTGAAATTGTGGGTGGAACTCCCCTTTAACTAGGGGCAATGGAGGCCACTCTCCAGTTTCTCTGATGCTGCTTTGTCTTTTCTCTCAGCCTGCATATTGGCCTCGTGTGCCGTTTACTGCAGCATTAGGATTTTATCACAGAGAACATATGTGAATATAAATACTACCCCTGTGCCTTCACATTTTTTGCACTCATTAATTTAAGGCAGCTCAATCATCATAAATGGGCTTCCAACACACAGCAGCAGCTCAAAAAAACTGGATATGACTTTTTATTTTTTTAACATAGCACACTTTAATGCACAACATATACATTGGGGTGCACATTCTAAGGGTCCTTTCACACGTGCGTCCTTTTTTCCCACAAATAGAGCTTTCTTTTGGTGGTATTTGATCACCTCAGCGGTTTTATTTTTTTGCGCTATAAACTAAAATAGAGCGACAATTTAAAAAAAAATTCAATTAGCTGGATTCAGAGAGAGCGCCACAACTTTAAGGGTCCTTTCACACGTGCGGACCGTTCGTCCGTTTTTTCATACGTCCGTTTACGGACTGCAATGCTTTCCAATGGGATATCGTACGTTAGCGGATGAGCATCCGCTAACGTCCGTTAACATCCGTCTCCGTTAAGCTCTGTTTTTTTGAACGGAAGAAAAATAGGGTTTTCTTCCGGACGAAAAACGGATGTTAGCGGACGATCCATTTAACATCCGAAACCCGCGTTTTTCATCAAAATATGTAATAAAAATAAAGTTCTAACAAAAAAAAAAAACGGATGAAAAAACGGATGGAAAAACGGATGAAAACGGATGAAAACGGATGACAACTGATGTAAAACGGATAAAAAAACGTATCAACTGATGATAAAAAACTGATCTAAAAAACGGTCCGCACGTGTGAAAGGACCCTAAGGCCCCTTTCAGACGTCCGCTCCACCTGTCCGTTTTTACAAGTCAGTTAACGGACTTGTAATACATCCCTATGGGATCGCGTCCGTTAGCGGATGGAGCATCCGCTAGCGTCCGCGTCCGTCGGGATCCGGTTTTCGGACGGAAGAAAACCCTATTTTCTTCCGTCCGGCGGAACGGAACTGATGCAGACGGACAGACGGTCCGTCTGCATCCGGTTCCCCATAGGGCAGAGCGGAGCTGAGACAGGGCGGTCCCTGCACTGTGTGCGGGGACCGCCCTATCCGCCGACAGCTGAGCGGGGATTCCCGCTGAGCCGACGGAGACACACGGAGCGGACCCAGAAACGGTCCGCTCCGTGTGAAAGAGCCCTAAGGCTCGATTCACATCTATGCATGTTGCTTTTGAGCATTTCTGCAGTGCTTTTTGCGGTGCCTGCCGCTTTTTTGGACATGCGATTTTGCCGCGATTTGCATCTTGTTTTTTTTTTTTTTACACTGTATAAAGCTGGTTGTTAAAGCGGAGGTTCACCCTAAAAAACATCTATATACCATTACATCCAGCATACTTCCGACATCTACAGTATGCTGTTTATTTTTTTTTTGCCGTACATGCCGTTTTCTTGTTATTTTCCCCCCGGCTTCCGGGTTCTGGCTCCCGTGGAAGTGGGCGTTCCTATTCAGAGGTTAGATGATTGACGTCTGGTGAAAAACTTCCCCTGGCGCATAAGGCGCGTCACAAGTTTTCCGTAAGTAGCCGAACTGCGAGTCGGCTCTATATGGCGCCTGCGCAGTCAGCTCTACACGGCGGGTGCAGGCGCCCGCTGTGTAGACCTGACTGAAAGGTTTACAGCAACTTTAAGTTCTTTCTTGCTTTCTAGTATTTTTTTAAAAAAGGGCAACTTCCAACCCTCACACTGGTAGGATCCAATGAATGCGAGCAATTTTTCTTGTTCCAGTACATTATGCATTTAATGATCACTATGAATAATTCAATAGTCTTCTTATCATCCACATAAATTGTTCTGCACCGAATGAAATGAGTTGTTTACTATACCCTGTTCTCATTATTCCATTAGAAGTCGGATGAAACAGCTTTGGGAGCAAACCAAAGGATAAATGATAACACCAACTCAGATAGCAAGTAATTGTGTTGCAAGTTTGAAAATGACTTGCTAAGCTATTGCTAGACTTGCCAGGCTTCATAAGTTTGTTGCACAATTGCGAAAAATTATTGGTGTATTAATAAATAAAGGGAAATGTTGATTTCTATCCTTTATATCTGCCTGGAATTCAGCTTTGGGGCCCAGTACACACGAGAGGATAATCCGCTGGAAACGGTCCTCCGGACCGTTCCCGCGGATAAATCCTCTGGCGGATTTTGATCTGATGGTTGTACTAACCATCAGATCGAAATTCGCGCGGAATCCAACCGCGGTGACGTGTCGCGCCATCGCCGCGATGATGACGTGGCGACGTGCGCGACGCCGGAACATAAAGACTTCCACGCATGCGTCGAATCATTACGACGCATGCGAGGGAGAGGAGCGGACGGATTGATCCGGTGAGTCTGTACAGACCACCGGATCAATCCGCTGGACAGGATTCCAGCGGATAGATTTCTTAGCATGCTAAGAAATTTATATATCGCTGGAAATCCATCGGCCCGAAAAATATCCGCGGATAAATATCCGCTGGGCCGTACACAACACAGGATCTATCCGCTGGAACTGATCTGCGGATAAATCCCAGCGGATAGATCCGGTGGTGTGTACGAGGCCTAACACAGGTGCTTTTTAGAAATCGATTTTTACATATATTTTATGCCTGTTGCAAAACATAAAAAGGAACTGCACTAAAAAAAAAATAATAATGTTAATAAGTGATCGTAGTAAAAAAGAAAAAATTACAATCCATATACCACTAAAAGTCATAAATAATAAGCAGTCCCGAAGAAATCTTAAATAGATAATCCAAATGTCACATGCAAGAAAAGTGAATTCTTGATAGAAACACCACCGACAGATGTGCACCTCCACCACATGAATTGCGCGCTTACCAAAAGGCAAGCTTGACAGGCCTGTAATGTTGATCAGTATCGGGACCTATATCCAACAGCAGCTCACAGAAATTGCTCAAGTCATCGGACATTCAGGATTGACAGCGGTCATGTACCCAAAAAAATGAAGAAGAACTCGCCATAGTGTAATACGAACTACTTATGGTTTAATAGGAATAAAAGGTTACACTTACAAAAAGCGAAGATTAAAACATACATGAAAGGTTTGCCGGCCGGCTTGCAGACACCCGTCCACACACAAGATACACAGCAATAACGTCAGCACGTCAACCTCCCGACGTACGTTTCATCATAGAATGACGTAGTCTTGGGGAATGGGCGATACACTGACTCATCACACTATATAGTATACACAGAGAACCACGCCTCGATTTGAATCCTGAGTAGCGGAACCTGATCCCCTCTAACCGGGGCTATAAAACTATCTATAATAATTACTAAGATCTAAATATATAGGTTGAAGGTGAATAAACCTAAAGAGGAACAGGAACATTATAAAAATTATGTATGTGGGACTAACCACCATACATAAAAAAAATGGCACATAAAACACAAAACAATCGGCACAAAGAGGACACAAAAATGTATACTCGACTATGCCTCCAGTGGTAAAAAATGGATATTGACCCATGAATAAGTCACGTGTCCAGTGACGATACGCGTGGGGGAGGAGCTTGAGTGACGGGACGCACGGAGGTGCCGGATGAGGAGCCTGACAAGCTGAGCAGCACACACGCACACACGTTGCAGCCTTAATGTTACCGAGGATTCGTGAGTGAGATTTTGTGTATTGTGAGACGCCAGTATTCCATCCACAGTATTGTACTATTGGTCTTTCTTTTCTCCCTTTCTCCCTGCATATTTGAGCACGTGAATACCTGGTGGAAAGCACACTCTGACCTGACCAGTTTCATCTATCATACTATCAAGTGGCTGAATTTCACACATTGTGTATGTGTGGCCCGGGAAGGTGTAGCTGAATTGCTCTGGGATTGTAGCATCAAGGGACGATATATTTATGAATTTTGGAACCCATTTTTTCCTTATATATTCTTTGTATATTATTGTCCTTTTCCTCCAGTAATTTTGATGTGTTGACACTTCACTTGATCAGTTGATTTAGCGCATTATTATTCACATATAAAAAAAATGGATATAGCATTCCGAAGAGACACACTAATGCATATTTTACCTAAGGGCCAGATTCACGTACGACCTACGCCGACGTATCTTCTGATACGCCGCATAAGTTCTAGGATGCGCCGTCGTATCTATGTGCCTTATTCTTGAAACAAGATACGCCTGAATTTTGGCTTGATCCGACCGACGTAAGTCTCCTACGCCGTCGTATCTTGGGTGCATATTTACGCTGGCCGCTAGGGGCGCTTCCATTGATTTACTTGCGCCCGTCGCAGTAAGCTACGCCGCTTACGTAAGGCGTACGCTTGGCGCAAAGTTATCCCACCTAAAGCAGGGGTAAGTCATGTTGGGGTATGGACGTCGGAACAGCCGTCGTATTTTACGTCGTTTACGTAAGTCGTACGTGAATGGGGCTGGGCGTAGGTTACGTTCACGTTGTACGCATTGAGCCGTCGTATCTTAGGGAGTATATGCAACGTGATTCTGAGCATGCGCCATTCGTTCGGCCATTCATTTACATGGGGTCACGATTAATTTTAATACAACACGCCCACTACCTTCCTAATTTGAATTAGGCAGGCTTACGCCGGCCCATTTACGCTACGCCGCCGTAACTTAGGGAGCAAGTGCTTTGTGAATACTGGTCTTGCCTCTCTATGTTATGTCGGCATAGCGCATATGAGATGCGCTACGCCCGCTCAAAGATACGCCGCTGTACGTGAATCTGGCCCTAGGTTAAAAGTGGGTAAGACATCCATAGAGGACACAGGGATAACTACTCAAATGTGCCGCTAATGGTAGGGAATGGGTAAACCATCCAAATTTCCTTACACAAACTAAACATTTTTTTTGTGATATATCCCTATTAGTATGACAAAGACATAGAAAAAACTATTAATTAAGGAAAGGGACATTACGAATAATAATTCATAATTAATATTAAAAGAGGATAATATTTTAGAGAAGATATTATTTTAAAGAAGAGGGGGAACCACCAAAGTCATCCTCCCAAAAAAACAACGCATGATCTCAGAGATCACTGAAGTCTCGTACACACGCTCAGTTTACTCGGCAAAAACCAGCAAGAAAACAGCTGGCAGAGCTTTCTTGCCTAGTATACCGAGGAGTGTACGAGGCTTTCAGGTTTCTCATCAAGAAAACTGCCTAAAATCTCAACGAGAAAAATAGAGAACCTGCTCCCTATTTTCTCATTGTGATTCTCGGCAGTGATTTCCTGCCGAGAAACCCAAAAGTGTGTATACTTATCTGCCGCCGTGGAAACCCGCGCATGCTTGAAATGACTTTGACGCTTGCGCAGTAGCTTCCTAGGCATAGGTAGGGTGCAGCAAGATGGCGACGACGGCATTGAATGTGACGAGCGCATGCTCGTCGTACGCGATGACGTCCCTGCGTTCTTGCCATTCAAAAGAACCGCGGTTCTTTTGAAAGGAGTGTCTGTACACTCAGGCGGCAAGAGATTCTTGCCAAAAATCTCATCAGGAAAAATGAGGGTTTTTTCCTGACGAGATTCTGGCCTGTGTGTACAGGGCGTTAGAATCAGGTCACAACTGCCACTGATGGGTACATATACAGAAGGTATTGCTACATTACAAAGTTGAAAAATAACTTAGATTGTACTAAGAACAGGGCCACCATCAGGCGGGTACAGGCATGCATTACATGTAAGGGGCCCGATGGTCCCCAGGGGCCCGGTCGCCCCCTCCGTTTTTTTTTTTTTAGTTTGACCCCCCCACCCTTAGAAACTCACGGCAGGGGCCCTCTGTTTTTTTTTTCATTGTTGTTATTTATTCTTTTTTCATTTATTTTTTCCGTCTGACCCCCCCCCACCTTTAGCAACTCGCAGCAGGGGCCCGCCCCCCCCCCCCCATTTTTTTTCCGTCTGACTTTAGCAACTCACAGCAGGAGAGAGAAGACTTGACTTTGTTTTGTTCATCAGCACCAACTCCCCGTCCTGCTTATCATCTTGCGGCAGGAGAGAGGAGGGCCCCCCCCTGGTTCTCTGCTCCAGGGGGGCCCTGACTAAGAGCCCATTCACACCTCCGCGACAAAACGCCCGACGCTGGACGCTCGTGCCGCTGGAGGGGAGAATTCCCATTGCTGTCTATGGAGATGGTTCACATCTCATAGACGCCGTACGCCTGTCGCCTGAAAAAAAGTCCCGGACCCTTTTTTTCAGGCGGCATTGGTGTTCGGCCATACAAAGCAATGGGAAGGCTTTGTGAAAAAAAAAAAAGTTACACACTCGCGGCAAAATACGCCGCGTACGCGGCGTATCTTGTCGCGGAGGTGTGAATGCAGCCTAAAGCTGGCTTGCCTGACTAAGAATTATCAATGAATGCATTTAAGTTTAAATCAATGTTCAACCCAAAGGGGGTATAGCTCTTGATTTTATATATCCAAGCCATCTCGAGTCTGGATATACTACGTACCAATGAGCCACCTCTATTTTATGCCTGTTTTCACTTTTTTTTTCGTGATAGTTATTATGAAGATTGCAGCCACCAGAGGGCAGCTGTCTAATTACAGGAGCAGTACAGCAGTAGAGATTTGCACTTTAGTATAGAGTAAAACTCTGAGAATTTCCACCTGAAGGTCATCCAAAGCAACAAGTGTTTCCTGACAGTTTGTGAAAAGAGTCCTGTGTTAACAAGACACATTTATTATGTGATCATAAATTAGGACAGATATATGGAAATGCATTACTTTTGAACTTTTCAACAACCTCTCTTGTCTAATGTGTACCTGTAGTAAATGTAAGGTGGAGCTTTCAGCAACTTCACAAGTCTAATGCCGCATACACCCGATCATTTTTCGGCATGAAAAAAAACGTTGTTTTTCAGCATGTCCAAAAAACTTTGTTTTTCCAACTTCATCATTAAAAACGACGTTGCCCACACACCATCGTTTTAAAAAAATGATGAACAAAGCGCGGTGACGTACAACATGTACGACGGCACTCTAAAGGGGAAGTTCTATTCGCCTTTGGGCTGCTTTAGCTGATTCCGTGTTAGTTACAGCGTGATGAATGTGCCCTCTCCATTACAAATGCTAGTTTTACTAGAATGAGCGCTCCCGTCTCATAACTTGCTTCTGAGCATGCGTGTTTTTTTTGTCGTTTTTCAGAAGCCGAAAAATTATGTGTAGCCCACACACGATCATTTTAAATGACAGTTTTCAAAAACTACGTTTTTTTCATGCCAAAAAATGATTGTGTGTACGCGGCATAACGCTGCATGGCTAAATTACTGACATGGCACGAGTTACAAATGCATTCCTCTTTTATATTGCAATCATTTTGGTTGTGTAAAACATGCATTTGGAAATATACCAGCTTGATGTACATTATACACTATGGGCCAGATTCACAAAGCAGATACGACGGCGTATCTCCTGATACACAGATGCATAGATAGCCATAAGATCCGACCGGTGTAATTGTTTTACACTGTCGGATCTTAAGATGCAATACCGCGGCCGCCGCTGGGGGGAGTTTGCGTCGTAAACCAGCGTCGGGTATGCAAATTAGGAGTTACGGCGATCCACAACGGTTTTTCGCGTTCGCTACGTCGCCGCTAGTCTAGTTTCCCGTCGCAAAGTTACACTTTTTTTTTGGTGCCTTAACTTTAGTCAGCAAGTGGATTGCTGTCTAAAGTATGGCCGTCGTTCCCGCGTCGAAATTTAAAAATCAACGTCGTTTGCGTAAGCCGTCCGGGAATACGGAATTACACTACGCGCGTCGCCATTCGTAAAATTACGTCACGGCGCGCAAAGCACGGGGGGAGTTCGGAAAAGGAGCATGCGCGGTAGGTCCGGCGCGGAAGCGCGCTTAATTTAAATGGCACACGCCCATTTAAATTGGCCCGCCTTACGCCGGAGGCCGCCGGCGTAGGTTTTTATCGCAAGTGCTTGGTGAATCAGGCACTTGCGATGAAAACTTGCGGCGGTGTAACGTATCTACGATACGTTACGCCGCCGCAATTATTCGTGAATCTGGCCCTTAGTTGTCAAAAATATTGGGACGCCTGCCCAATTGGGCGAACAATAATCCTTGTGGATTCACAGCAAATCTAAACTGATAAATGAAAACGAGTATTAAAATTCTCGTATGACAAATGAGAATTTTGTTTATGATCATGTGCAGTCTTTCTTTTCAAATTTTTCTTGCACGAAAATGGTACGCATTAAACAAAAATTGTTCGTTCTGTTTCATGCAAGACATTTTTGGGAGTTTGTCCAAATAGGCTGTCGAAAGTTGTGTCCACGCCATAGGAAAATCGTATGAAAATTCTTTGGACGCAAATGTTCGCCCAATTTTCCTATATTGTGTATGAGCCTTTACACACACATGAACTTTAATGGCATCCCAGTCTTAAGTGGGGTACACACTATCAGAAAATCGGGGCAAACTTTCGTCCGATTCCCCTTGTTTCACAGCAAACAGAACCAGTAAATGAAAATTCATACGATAGTATGAGTCAGTACACTTTTGATCCTATTGTATGTTGGACCTATATTTGTCTAATAACAAATATACTTACTTTTTGATGACATTTATGCTTACTCTCTATTAGCTATATATATATTTTTTTTGTATATATTTTTTTTAAGTACTCCCTAAAAATATACCCAATTTCATAATTTTATCTACAGTACGTACTCTTTGCAAGTTTGATGTATCACTGTATCCTTTTCTACCAACATGATGTTTCATAAAAATATGTTTTTACCATACATATTGCTCTGTGTACCAAGTCCATTAAGGGGTACATTGTGCATTTTTTATAGTTTTCTTTTTTCTCTAATATATTTTGGACAGGATGGACCATTTTTCCAACACACGCCACCTTCCTCTAACAATTTAGAGCTCCATATTGTTTACAATCACAGAGCTATGTTAAGAGAAACACTGAGCCGATCAGTGGGTCCCGGCAGTCAATCATTGACCGGGGCCTGTTGATCGGCTTGTAATGTAATGAATCACAGCAGGGCTGGTGCGTGAGTTATGTACTAGGTACTTGATCCAGCGCAAAACAGCCACACTGCTGGCGTAAATTTAAGTTGGCAAGCGGATCAATACATAAATGGTCCATAGATATTAAACTTGGTGAAGGGGTGTTCACTGAAAAAGTCAAGGGGCACTCTTTGTGCGTGGGGGAAAAAAATAAAAAAGGTTTACAGTGGTTAGTAGTTCTACCTTGCAGCAAAAAAAGTTCTAAGAGTAGCTAGGAGCCAGCTATGGTTGCCTACGAATCAGAGGACACTGTCAGTGCTGTGTTTGTGGGGTTGTTTCCCCCTAGTGTTGACCTGAACTCCATGTTGTCATTTCTGAAAGGTAGAGCATTGAGCAGAGAAAAGCATTGTGGAATGTGTAGTCCAGTAAACTGGGCTTTTACTTCTGGTAGGACTGGTTTGAACTACATTTACCAGCCGGCTGGGAGAGAACAGATTGCTGGGAGAGCTTATAAAAAGGCTGGTCTTGACCTAGTTCGCTCTCTTGGGACCCCAGACTGGATCTGCAAGTAGGCACTCTGTGTCTGGGTGTGCTGTGGCTGAGTGACGGCCTGTGCATGAAAGAGTCACCACACTTGTATCCTAGGTGCATCTGCGAACAACATCGCTTCACTGTCCATCGGAAGGCCATTCTGCTCCATCTAGACCACATTTACAGCTGATCCAGGTTAGCCGCAGCGCAGTGCGATGGAGGTCAGATGCCATCCCCTGAGCCAGGACCCTGAGAGAGAGCCTGTCAAGCCATTATCATCTTCATCATCAGCGGAATCATTAATTACAGTATCGGTGAGCGGGCACTTGCCCATTCAGCTACATAGACACTGTATATAGTCATCATTGCCTGTCTTCACATTGCTGGTACCTGTAGCACCACAGGATACAAGCCTATTCAGCTACATAGACACTGTATATAGGCATCGTTGCCTGTCTTCACATTGCTGGTACCTGTAGCACCACAGGATACAAGCCTATTCAGCTACATAGACACTGTATGCAGACACTATTGCCTTTCATCACAGGGGACTGTGATGTGCACTGGGGATAAAGGATGCTGATATAAGAATGGGTTAAGATCTGTGCATGTGCATTTGGTGCACACGTCGCGGGCAGATCAGCCCATTTTAATGGGCTGCACTACCCACAAGAAACCGAGAGAAAAGTCTTTGACTTTTTTTTTTTTTTTTTTTTTTAATTGTGCCGCACCAAGCCGCACTGTGCTGCAGCAACACGTAGTTTGGCACATGCTAAAATGCGTGACAGGGAACCGACATGATATTTGGACCTCTGCTAGAAGAAAATGTTACTGTCTGGACCTTGGCGAATTGTAATTCAATACCCTTGGCCTAGAGAATAGCAGACTAGGCACTTCCTAATGGCTCAGTCCCTGGGAACAGTAATGGATAATGGCCAACAGGCCCTCTTACCAGACCCAGCAAAATTGCAACAGTGATCCCTCTGGCTGGACGTTCGCTTACTCTGGGTTGCCCGGGGTGACTCTAGTCAGTAGTGTAGCATGTCTGTATCCTGGCAGTGGCTCTGTCTTTCTCCCTCTCTGGTGGTGCGGGTACAACGTGGCTCTCTCTGGTGGTGCGGGTACAATGTGGCTCTCTCTCTGGTGGTGCAGGCACAGCGTGGCTCTCTGATGGTGCGGGCACAGCGTGGCTCTCTGGTACAGCGTGGCTCTCTGGTGGTGCGGGCACAGCGTGGCTCTCTGCTGGTGCGAGCACAGTGTGGTCCTCTGGTGGTGCGGGGTACAGCGTGGCTCTCTGGTGGTGCGGGGTACAGCGTGGCTCTCTGGTGGTGCGGGGTACAGCTAGCTCCCTGGTGGTGCGGGGTACAGCGTGGCTCTCTGGTGGTGCGGGTACAGCATGGCTCTCTGGTGGTGCGAGTACAGGGATACAGCATGGCTCTCTGGTGGTGCGGGTACAGGGGTACAGTGTGGCTCCCTCTCTGGCTTCCCCCAGCACTGTATTCTCTTTTTCTACTCTTCTATCACCCCCTACTCCCATCCAGCAGAGTGCTTGATGGGGATGCCCCTATGTAAAGGGGCACTGTGATGAGGACGTCTGATGTAAAGGGGCACTGTGATGGGGACGCCTGATGTAAAGGGGCACTGTGATGGGGACGCCTGATGTAAAGGGGCACTGTGATGGGGACACCTGATGTAAAGGGACACTGTGATGGAGATACCTGATGTAAAGGGGCACTGTGATGGGGACCCCTGATTTAAAGGAGCGCTGTGATGGGGACACCTGATGTAAAGAGGCACTGTGATGGGGACGTTTGATGTAAAGGGGCACTGTGATGGGGATGCCTGATGTAAAGGGGCACTGTGATGGGGACGCCTGATGTAAAGGGGCACTGTGATGGGGACACCTGATGTAATAGGGCGCTGTGATGGGGACAAATGGGGACTTGAGATTCGGAACTCGACCCAAAGAAAATTTTAGTGACCGGACCTCCTTTGAATTTTAATTTGAGACCCCTGGTCTATCACATAAAAAAAACAATAAAATACATTTACGTTTTTTGGTTGCGAGATGACACAATTATGAATACTTTTTCAAGGCAATGTATCTATGTACTGATCATCCCTGGTACCTGTACCTGGTAACAATTAGCATTTCATCACTTTGAGCGCTATCATTGCCCGGCCATTGTGGCTGGAGAAGAAGCCAATCACTCACAATCTAATGCCTAGTACACACGGAGGGGAAAACTGAGAACCTACTCTCTCTACTTTTCCCCCATACAGACGATCGGTTTTCCCGTTGGGAAAACTCAGATGACAGCTTTTCCTCGGGAATCCCGACCGTGTTTATGTTCCATCTGAGTTTTTTCCCACAGGAAAACTGCCAAAAATGTCCGGTTTCTGTTACACACGGTGGGTTTTCTGGCGGGTAAAAGTCAGTCGGGAATTCCGGCGGGAAAAAAGAGAGCTGGTTCTCTTTTTTTTGTCCGGCGGGTTTGGCAGTTTTCCCATTTGGAAAAACTGCGAGGGAGCATACACATGGCCGGGATTCCCGGCCAAAAGCTCTCCTCGCAGTTTTCCCTGTCGGAAAAAACGGTCTTCAGTGGTACAGCGTCTACCCAACTCCATAACAACATTACTTTTTGGTTTAACTGACCTTTTAACCATTGTTCTATATATAACTAAAAGTTTCCCATCTACAAACACAATCTGAATTTAATCCAGCCCGTCCCCTCCGTTGTTTAGTGCTTCTGCCAGGTGGCATGTAGACAGAGAGCATTCATAAGCTGGCAGGGGCTCTGGACATTATATATTGTCTTCATCGCCCACAATCACGCTGGCTCCTTGGTTGACAGGTACACGCATTTCCAACAATCTCTTTGTAGAGAAATTAATGCCCAATTACCCAGAAACAGGATGTGTTAATGTCCTATATTAGAAAATATTTATCTAAAGATCACAGGAGCTTACACATACCAGAGAACAATGTAGGGAGGAAATTCTGTCATGCTTTCAGTCACAATGCGTTGTATTTACCGTAATTCCTTGAAAGCATATTGCTCTATTTAACCTATAGCTCAACCTAATGTGAACCACTTGGCGCCCAGAGGCCATCATATGACATCCTGGGCTTTGTGGTGGTATATCTGAGTGATGGGTGCAGCTACAGGCATCATTCAGATATTGCCGCTTTCAGCCGGTGATCCCCTTCACCATAAAAACGATCGTACTACCCAAACCTCCCACTATACTACCCAAACCTGCCACTATACCACCCTATACTACCCAAACCTGCCATTATACTACCCAAACCTTCCACTATACCACCTATACTACCCAAACCTTCCACTTTACCACCTATACTACCCAAACCTGACACTATACATTACTACACCCTATACTGTATCCGCCTGACCTTCCCTTCACTGTGTCCCCCAACCAGTGGCGTATCTAGGGTATGGCAGCCATGGCAAGTGCCATGGGCGCCATATGTTGAGTGGCTGGGCAGCAAGGCACCTACCAGTGTCTGAGGGTCTCTTCTTCCCTTCTCCCGAGCATAGGCAGGATCTCCTTTCAGCACCTTTGCTAATGGACAATGGCAGCGCTATCCCTGCTGCGTTCAGCCACAGCCCCCCTGTTCTCCCAGGCTCTCCCATTCCATCTGGGCGGATTGGCAGCGCACAAAGAAGAAGGAGGAACATCAGTTTCTCCCTCTCCTCTGTGAAAACTGAGGCCTTAAGTGATGAAGATTTCATCACTTCCAGTATTGGTTCTGCATTTACCTGGCCTTGGAGGGCAGAGGAGGGATCAGGGGTCTAGCAAACCCCAGATTTCTCCATAAAGAGGATATGTCACTACCCAAGGTATCACAAGGGATGAAAATTATCACTAGTTTTGTTAGCTGTTTTTTTTTGTTAAGGTTATCTGAAAGACGGGTTTCAAATGTTTCGACAGGGGCGCAGTTTCAGTGCTTGCCATAGGCGCTATTTTCACTAGATACGCCTCTGCCCCCAACCCCTCTGTACTGTGCCCCCCCCCCCCCATACTGTGTACAGTCATAAATAAATACAGGCTGGGAGAGGCATTTATGACAGCGGGCAGTGTGCACAGGGAGGGGGATAGTTTCAAAAATGAGTGGGAGCAGTGTGTACAGGGAAAAAGAGTCAGTGTATACAGAGGGTCAGTGTATATGGGTGGGGGGACAGTGTGTATAGGGGGTGAATTTAATTTGCGATAATTCCCTGGTTGTGTGTATTTTTGGTTTCTAATCAGACTCAAAAGCCAAGCCCAATATGTAGCATTATTTATCCACACTCTCTCCTTGCCATCACGCACATAGCATGCCACGGGTCACCATCTCCCTAGTAGGGGCCCTAGTGCATTACTTTGCCCAGGGGCCAGTGATGTTAATAAGATGGCCCTGCCCCAGGCCTCTTGCTATCAACCAATGGCAAAAAGGCTTTTGATTGGGTAAATTAGAAAAAAGTCATACAGTCTTAGGCCGCCAATTTCCTCCAATGGACCATAGAGCTGCACGATTTTGGCTAAAATGAGAATCACGATTTTGCTTAGAATAAAGATCACGATTCTCTCACGATTGTCACAACGTAACATCATCTTTCACACTATACAAAAAATTGGGCTAACTTTTACTGCTTAGTTTATTTTAAATCATTAAAATGTAATTTTTCTAAAAGTCTGACATAAAATATTGCAACAACTACCATTTTAGTCTTTAGTGTCTTCCTGGAGTTTTTTTTTCAGCTGTCAGAGAAATCTCTGCAAGAATCGGGAATTGCTGTTTTAAAATCGGGAAGGGAAAATTATTGCATTTTTGATTCTTTACTGGTTTCCAACCTCCCCTCACAGTTCTTCCAACTCCTGCCTACAAAAATGACTACTGGCCTCCAACCTCCCCTCACAGCCAGTCCATCGCACACCTGCAGAAAAAAAAGTCTACCGGCCTCCAACCTCCCCTCACAGTCGGGCCAACACACGCCTGCAGAAAAGAGAAAGCTGAACTTATAAGCTGATTGGCTACCATGCACAGCTGCACCAGATTTTGCACTCTCCAGTTTTAGTAAATTAACCCCATACTGTCTTTTATTTTTTCTATTTTTGCTTCTTTTTTTGGTTCTTTTTCTTCTGTCCATGTTTGAGGGTTCTTTTGCAGGGGGGGGGGTTTGGGGGGGGGCTGATGACACTTTTGGTATTTGAATTTGCTTCTTAAGGCAACTTTTTAGTGGAGTCTCAGTGTGATCGTTTTTTGGGGGCAATGATGGCAATATGAGGAACATTTTGATGGGACAATTTCAAAGAAAGGGGGCAATTTTGATGGTGGCAATTTGGTGGGGGTGATGGAGGCAATTTTGATGGGGGCAATAATGATTGGGCAATTTCGAAGTGGGAAGCAATTTTAAAGTGGGCAATATGATGGGCAATTTTGATGGTGGCAATATGATAGGGCAATTTTGGTGGGTGGAATTTTGATGGGGCAATTTCGAGGGGGCAATTTTGATGGAGGAAATATGATGTGGCAATTTTGATAAGAGCAATGTGATGGAGCAATTTGATGGGGGCAATTTTGATATGGGGGCAATTATGATGGGGGGCAATATGATGCTCACGGCAGTTGTGGAGAGGGGGTACACAGTAGTAACAAAGAGATATTGAAGAATGTAGAGATATGCAAGGGGGCAAAGTGGGGTGTTTAATTTTAATGTGGGGGAGTGTTCCAGATATAGGATCTGCCAAATGCTTTAGGTACGCCCCTGACAGAATTAAGAAAAAAATTTGTGAAGAATACCCATGCCATTTTAAAAAATAAATAAATTGCAGTGGAGTTCCTCTTAATATCGATACCAGACCCGAAGAGCATGGTATGGACTGGGGGGGGGGGGGGGAAGGGGCAACAATGTTTTTATTTATGTATATTGGTGGGATCTGGCAATACATTGCAGCCGTGAGTAGTTTTAAATGACATTTTTTCCCTTAGAAATGACATTTTTTCCCTTAGAAATGTCATTTTGCTGTGGTACTGTTCTAAACATGGGGGAAATGTGCTTCTTTACAGGCAGACTGAGACCCCCCCCCCCCAGGCACAAAATTTAAAGGAAAATGTCATTTTTATCGTTCACTTTAAGCATTAATAAAATCACTGCTCCTGAAAAACTTTTTTTTGCATTGATACATGTCCCCTGGGGCAGGACCCGGGTCCCCAAACACTTTTTATGACAATAACTTGCATATAAACATTTAAAATTAACACTTTTAATTTTTCACGTTTGTGTCCCATAGACTTTAACCGTGTTCCCACAGATTTTTTGTCTGTTCGCAAGTTCTGGTGCGAACCGCAAACCGAACTGGGGGGGGGGGGGGGGTGTTCGGCTCATCCATAGTTGTCATCTACTAGCTGCAATGTTGGGTTTACACTATCGGAGTAGGGTGACCACGTGTTGCCCGGGACAGTCCCGCATTCTGCAGGTCTGTCCCGGGCACCTTCACTCTGGGACAATACAGTGTCCCGGAATGAAACCGACACAGGTCCCAGCATGAACTCCTCAGGACTTAAGATGTGACACCCCCCCAACTAGTGAAGAACTACAGGTCCCAGCATGAACCCGTGAAATCTATGGGGTCACACCCTTAGATCTCAGGGGTTCATGCTGGGACTGGTAGTCTTTTACTTTGGTGGGTGTGACCTCCCCAAAGTGAAGGACAACAGGTCCTAGCATGAAACCCTCAGAGCTGAAGATGTGACCCCCCCAAATAGTGACAAACTACAGGTCCCTGCATAGATCTGTGAAATCTATGGGATCACATCCTTAGATCTCAGGGGTTCATGCTGGGTGTTGTAGTCCTTCAAATTTGGGGGGTCACACCTTTAGATATTAGGAGTTCATGCTGGGACTTGTAGTCCTTCATTCACTTTTAGGGGGGATGTGACCCCCAAAAGTGAAGGACTACAGGTCCCACCATGAACCCCTCAGAGCTGAAGATGTGACCCCCTCCCCCCAACCAATGAAGAACTACAGGTACCAGGATGAACCAGTGAAATCTATGGGGTGACAAAAAAAGGTATAAAAAAATCATATTTTTTTAGGAAGGGGGGGTGTCCCTGTGTCCCTGAATGGCAGTTTGGAAATGTGGTCACCCTATATCGGAGTCTCACACAGGTTGACTTCGAGGAGGTACTTAGCCCGACTTCCAGCCACTTGAATCAACTTCCTAGCTGAATCATCAGTACCTGACCTTTGAATTATTTTTATCTGCATGGATTTCCTTCCTTTACATTTCCTTACATGGCTTATTTTGTACATCTTTTTCCTTTATAAGAACGTCCAGTTTCTATTTTTGCCCCATAGAGAGGGACGGAGTCCCTCAGTGGAAAGGGCCAAAAGTTAGATTCATAGAATTCAGAGCATAACCTCGGCATCTGTAAATGTGTTTGAGAAATGAGGTCAGCAAAATAGCTTTGTAAATAAATTCTTTAACCACTTCACTACAGGGCATTTTCACCCCCTTCATGCCCAGACCAATTTTCAGTGTTGCGCATTCATGCAACACTGTACCCATATGAAATTTTGATAATTTTTTTGCCCACAAATTCTTTTGGTGGTATTTGATCACCTCTGCGGTTTTTATTTTTTGCGCTATAAACAAAAAAAGAGCGACAGTTTTGGAAAAAACACAATATTTTTTACTTTTTGCTATAATAAATATCCCATGAAAAAAAAAAAGGTTTTAGGCCTATATGTATTCTACATATTTTTGGTTAAAAAAAAAAAACGCAATAAGCGTATATTGATTGGTTTGCGCAGTTAAAGCGTCTACAAAATAGGGGATAAAATTATAGCATTTTTATTGTTATTTTTTTATTAGTAATGGCAGCGATCTGCAATTTTTTTTTTTTTTATTGTGACTGCGATATTGTGGTAGACACATCGGACACTTTTGACACTCTTTTGGGACCATTCACATTTAAACAGCGATCCGTGCTATCAAAATACATTGATTAGACCCCATTCACACCTGAGCGTTTTGTAGCTTGAAGCCTGAAGCTACAAAACGTTGGAGGGTAAAAAATCTTTTATTCTCTATGGAGATGGTTCACATCTACACTCCAAAATGCCTGAAGCCAGAAGTTCCAAAACGCCTGAAGCTCAAACAAGTCCTGGGACTTTTTTTTAGGCAGATTTGGGCGTTTTTCTGCTTTTAACATTGGTGACCCTTTATAGACCTGTCCAAAATCACGGCAAAACGCGGTAAAAAACGTCGCAAAAATTGCGTAAAACGCTACGCTCAGGTGTGAATGCAACCTTACTGTGTAAATGTGACTGGCAGGGAAGGGGTTAACACTAGGGGGCGAGGAAGGGGTTAAAGCGGAGCGCCGTTGTAAAAAAAATAAAAAGCCAGCAGCTACAAATGCTGCAGCTGCTGACTTTTAATATTAGGACACTTACCTGTCCTGGAGTCCAGCGACGTCTGCAGCAGAAGACTGCCCCCCACCGCCATCCTCGGTGGGGGAATCAGGAAGTGAAGCGCTCCGGCCTCACTGCCCGATTCAATACGGCGCTTGCGCGAGTCGCACAGCGCCGTCCTCACTGGTCCCCGCTGTGTTCTGGGAGCCGAATGTTTCCCAGAACACAACGGGCGGGGGCGGGAAGTGATGCACTACCCGCAGACTCCCCGCAGTGAGTCTTTGACAGGTATCTGCACCCCCCTCCCCCCTGAAAGGTGTCAAATGTGACACCGGAGGGGGGGTTTCCGATGAGCGGAAGTACCACTTTAGGGTGGAGCTCCGCTTTAAGTGTGTCCTAGGGGACTCACAAAGGGAGGAGACTGGTCAGTGTTTATCTGTACAAGAAACACACTATCGGTCTCCTCTCACCTGACAGGACGTGGATCCACAGATCCACGTCCTTGGCTGTATCACCAGCAATCGCGGGTGTGCGGCGGAGATTGCGGCCATCGGGCACGCGCATCAGGGGCTGAGCGACGCGCGCCCCCTAGAGGCTTGAAAGTAAAAGACGTCATATGACGACGGGCCGGAGGGACAAAGGGTTCCTGCCGACGTCATATGTCTGTCTGTGCTAGGGAAGTGGTTAAAGCCTGCGCAGGCTCTTGAATGATGAATGTATTGTGGGGTTGCTTTAGAACTGGAGAGTGCAAAGTCTGGTGCAGCTGTCCATAGAAACCAATCAGCTTCTAACTAAACTAACAAAACCTGAAAGCTGATTGGTTTCTATGCACAGCTGCATCAAATGTTGCACTCTTCAGTTTTATTAAATCAACCCAATTGTGTCTACTGACAAATGTTCAATTTTGCTTCTTGCATCACCTTTTTGGCTTTTTAGTTCTGTTTAGCACAACTTGTCTGGTTGTTCCCTTATCACAACATGATCGAAACAACATTCTGTCATGGATGGTTTTATATGTTAATACAGGGGATCCAAATTTTTTAGTTTGCATGTTTTACATACATTTATGGGCCAAAAATGTCAGTTTTAAAATTGAATGAATAAAAGTGAAATAAATAAATATATTTTAATTGGACCTTTTTTTATTTTTGTAATCAGCATAATATGAGTCGGGACAACAGAAAAAAACTGTAGTAAAACAATGCAGATAAATTCCAAATAAACTTGAGAAAAAACTTGTCTGCATTCTTCTCATCAGAGTCCCAACTTTGTGGGAATGGCCCCTTCCAGTTCCAACATGACTGCACACCAGTGCACAATGCAAGGCCCATAAAGACATGAATGAGCGAGTTTGGGGTGGAGGAACTTGATTGGCCTGACCTCATCCCAATAGAACACCTTTGGGATGAATTAGAGCAGAGACTGCGATCCAGGCCTTCTCGTCCAACATCAGTGCCTGACCTTACAAATGCGCTTCTGGAAGAATGGTCAAATATTCCCATAAACACACTCCTAAACCTTGTGGACAGCCTTCCCAGAAGAGGTGAAGCTGTTATAGCTGCAAAGGGTGGGCCAACCCAATATTGAACCCTACGGACTAAGACAGGGATGCCATTAAAGTTCATGTGTGTAAAGGCAGGCGTCCCAATACTTTTGGTAATATAGTGTACATGGCTACATTTTGGGAATGCTATTAGTGAGATCTCTGCACTGAGCTCCTTGGTCTGCATGTCTGCTGTACCCATTATGAAGGCCTCCAACGCTTCCTGCTAGATTTGATCTATTTTACACTGTGGAGAATGTAACATGAGGAGGAACAAAGGTGAGCAGGAACAACCAAACCTTGAAGGTGGACAGGAATGGAGTTTAGATTTACTGCATGGAGATCTCACTGTTGGAGTATCCAAGATGACACATAAGAACCCAGGAGAAGTGACTCAACCCACCAGGTCGCAATTATAATTAACCACTTAACCCCCGGACCATATTGCTGGTCAAAGACCAGAGCACTTTTTGCGATTCGGCACTGCATCACTTTAACTGACAATTGCGCGGTCGTGCGATGTGGCTACCAAACAAAATTGGCGTCCTTTTTTCCCCACAAATAGAGCTTTCTTTTGGTGGGATTTGATCACCTCTGAGGTTTTTAGTTTTTGCGCTATAAACAAAAATAGAGCGACAATTTTGAAAAAAATTAATATTTTTTACTTTTTGCTATAATAAATATCCCCCAAAAATATATAAAAAAACATTTTTTTTCCCTCAGTTTAGACCGATACGTATTCTTCTACATATTTTTCGTTAAAAAAATCGCAATAAGCTTTTATTGATTGGTTTGCGCAAAAGTTATACCGTTTACAAAATAGGGGGTATTTTTATGGCATTTTTATTATTATTTTTTTTTTTTTACTAGTAATGGCGGCGATCAGCGATTTTTTTTTTTCGGTACTGCAACATTATGGCGGACACTTCGGACACTTTTGACACATTTTTGGGACCATTGGCATTTTTATAGCAAACAGTGCTATAAAAATGCATTGGATTACTATAAAAATGCCACTGGCAGTGAAGGGGTTAACACTAGGGGGGCGGGGAAGGGGTTAAGTATGTTCCCTGGGTGTTTTCTAACTGTAGGGGGGGTGGCCTCACTAGGGGAAATGACCAATCAGCATGTTTACACACACAGCTCCCGGTCCCCGCTCTGTAATGAGCAATCGCGTACTTTGGGTTAACATAAAATAAAAGTAAATGAGAGATAAGAAATGAAGCAAAGAGACAATAATATGTTTAAATAACTACATTTATTTTTGAAAGTATGAAATAAATTCACTTTTCCTAAAATAATGCCACACTGAACTCTACAATGCCAAGGACCATGTATATACAGTAGGGTACGTTTATTAAAAAGAGGTCAAGTTCAGGAACATTTGGGAGCTCAAGTCTCCATAGGAATCGATGGCGAACCATAGATAAAGGATGTCTAAAAGAGATCAGGGGCAGCAAATATAATGCTTACCATATTATAAATACTGAGACTGCTCAACTATACATTATCTATACAGCATTCCTCTATAGAGATATCAATAACACCACTGCCACCTGCAGGCTAGAAGGAAGTATTACACCAATTACAACACAGTATAGCATTCCACACCAACAGCTAATTACATAAATGTGTTTATATCATTTTCTTTAAACACACAGGAGAACTTAGAGTATGTCCAGTTAAGCCTTTTTTAAACGCATAGACTGGCAAAGGTTAGAAGCCCTGTCTGTTTTTTATTGTTGTTCTGGGTTCTGATAACCACTTAAAGTAGAGTTCCACCCAAAAGGGGAACTTGCGCCTATTCGTCTCCTCCCCCCCTCCGGTGCCACATTTGGCACCTTTCAGGAGGTAGGGGGGTGAGGTCCCCTTCCCTGCTTCCAGAGACTGTGCTGACCCCCTCCTCCTTCCCCCCTGCCGCCGGCCCAATTAGAAATTGCAGCGCAGTTCACGCACGTGCAGTAGACAACCACTTCACTGCCGGGTTCCCTTATCGGCAATGGTGGTGGCTGCACCCAACAGCCGATCCAAAGATTGGCTGGGGTGCCGACATTGCGGGCTCCCTGGACAGGTAAGTGTCCATATATTAAAAGTCAGCAGCTGCGGTATTTGCAGCTGCTGACTTTTAATTTTTCGTGGGGTGGGTGGACCTCCACTTTAAAGATCAGGGGCTAGGTTCATAGAGAGTTACGCCGGCATATCAGTAGATACGCCGTCGTAACTCTGAATCTACGCCGTCGGAAATTTAAGCGTATTCTGGAAACCAGATACGCTTAAATTAGGCTAAGATACGAGCGGCGTAAGTCTCCTACGCCGTCATATCTTGGGGTGCATATTTACGCTGGCCGCTAGGTGGCGCTTCCGTCGATTTCAGCGTAGAATACGCAAATGAGATGGATACGCCGATTCAGAAACGTACGTGCGCCTGGCGGATTTTTTTACGTTGTTTGCGTAAGGCTTTTTCCGGCGTAACGTTACTCCTGCTTCTATGAGGCGTACGCAATGTTGTAAAAGTATGGACGTCGTTCCCGCGTCAAATTTTGAAAATTTTACGTTGCTTGCGTAAGTCGTTCGCGAATAGGGCTTTGTGGAAATTACATCCACGTCGAAAGCATTGACGATTTGCGGCGGAATTTCGAACATGCGCACTGGGATTCTTTCACGAACGGCGCATGCACCGTTCGTTAAAGACGTCATTTACATGGGGTCATGTTTTATTTACATAAAACACGCCCACCTCTTCTCAATTTGAATTTGGCGCGCTTACGCCGGCTGATTTACGCTACGCCGCCGCAAACTTACGGAGCAAGTGCTTTGTGAATACTGCACTTGCCCGTCTAAGTTGCGGAGGCGTAGCGTAACTAGGATACGCTACGCCCGCACAAAATTACGTCCCCCTACCTGAATCTAGCCCCAGGCCTTTTTCTGAGATTTCTTTTTTTTTTACAAGTAAAAATCTGTATTTTTTGCTAGAAAATTACTTAGAACTCCCAAACATTATATATTTGTTTTTAGCAGAGACCCTAGAGAATAAAATGGTGGTCGTTGCAATATTTTATGTCACACTGTATTTGCGCAGCAATCTTTTTGGGGGAAAAAATACACTTTAATGAATTAAAAAAAAAAAAAAACATAAAGTTAGCCCATTTTTTTTTTTGTAAAATGTGAAAGATGATGTTATGTCAAGTTAATAGATATCTAACATGTCACGCTTTAAAATTGCACACACTCGTGGAATGGAGACAAACTACGGTACTTAAAAATCTCCATAGGCGACGCTTAATTTTTATTTTTTTCTACAGGCTACCTGTTAAGGGTTACAAAGAAGGTCTTGCGCTAGAATTACTGCACTCGCTCTAACGATCGCAGCAATACCTCAAATGTGTAGTATGAACACCGTTTCCATATGCGACTTATGTATACGTTCACTTCGCGCGTGAGCTCAGAGGGATGGGGCGCTTTAGAAAAAAAATACTTATTTATTTAACTTTTTATTTTTACATTGTCCCTTTTTATTTTCATTTTTTTTAGCACTTTTATTCCTATTACAAAGAATGTTAACATTCCTTGTAATAGAAATAAGCATGACAAATCCTCTTTTTTTTAAATATTTGGGGTCAAAACTTTGCCTTTAAAAGCATAAAAAATATATATTTTGCCTTTAAAAAACAAATAATTTCTATCTGCCGTAGAACAGGAAGTGACATCAGATGTCGCTCTAGTCCTCCAAGGGCATAGAGCCAAGGGGGACTAGAGCGCCCTCACCAACTTCCTGCCTAGCCATTGGCATCATTGGATCAGTTCCAGGCTTACCGACGGCTCCGGTAAGCTTGGAAACAACCGGGAAGAATCTGCTGCTGGGATCACTTTTATCGGAAAGCTGGCCTCCTAACGAAAAAAAAAATACCCGGTTTTAACGTCAAAGACGTACATCAACAGTTGTCACGTAGCAATTTTTTGTCTATTTCAAACAACTTTAAGCCGTTATTAATTGTAATTGCTAGAATCTAGAGCTGCACAACTAATCGTTAACAGATCGTGATCTCAATTTGACCCCCCACAAGATCTTAATCCAGCATTTCCACGATTCATGTAAAAAGTGCAGAGCAGTTCCCCTGCTCACAGCTGTAAAAAAAAAAAGCATCGGGCAATGTTTATCAACTAATAAAAATAAAATTAAGCTGCGCTGCTAAAGTATGACTTAAATACAGTTTCTATCCCAATTGTAACACAAAATTAGAGATATAACCATATATATGTACAAATAATAAAAGAAGTCCACGATAGGACGAAACGGCGTAGGGAGGAGCGGCGTGCTGACGCCACTATTGTGTGTACCTCATCGCCATCCGGAAGGAGCGAGCGATACGAGAAAGCCGGCCGGCTAGAGACATTTAAACGCTTACTGTTATTCCACTAAATGTGAGTGAAACTGACATTTTCTTATTAAATCAGCTTTGTTTGTAATACTGCTCTATGTCGATTCTTTTTTCCTTTTGGATATCTACATGGTGACTTGCTGGAGAGCGGTAATGTGAACATAAGGGGAAAGCTAGATTGCAAACTAAGAAGTGAGGACCCTTTGCTTGCTGGATCGGTTGATTGCCATCTGGGCTGTAGAGCCACAAGCGCATTCGATTCCTTATTATAGGGATCCATCCCATCCGGTAAGCAGGATATAGATAGGAGGTGGTGGCTTTCTCATCTATCCTGCTACTTGGACACTACTTTCAGCACCTTTCTTTCTGGCATTCATGTCCGCACAGAATTTGGAGTTTTGTTGAAATTTCTTTGGGACTTTTGTTCAATACTGATTGCACTTTATTGTGTGCACTAAGTCACTTTATTTTCATTATTTTTACATATATATGGTTATATCTCTAATTTTGTGTTACAATTGGGATAGAAACTGTATTTAAGTCATACTTTAGCAGCGCAGCTTAATTTTATTTTTATTTGCACTTGATGTTTATCCAACATTTTTTTGCTGCAGCAGCAATTATATATATTTGTTTATTTACATTGTGGTATTATTTAAATCAATTTAATTTCCACAATTTTTTAGACCAGCGCAGTATCACTCGAACACAAATGTTTATCAACAACATTGCTCAGTGCTGAATGAGAGATAAAAAGAAACATTGTATATTTCTGTTTATTTATTTACAGATCACAGGGATGAACTTTGGTTTACAAATTAAGTCAGTTTAAAAGCAACCTTGTCAAGTAAAAAAAATTTGTTTTTTATTTTATTTTTCTAATTGTTTCTCTGTTTAACTCCTTAATAACCCTTAATTTACTCTAATCAGCCTTATTAACTCCTTAGTCTCCTTCTCGATTTAATTACTTTTTTCCTGCTGATTTTTTTCAATTACTTTTCTACTTTTATAAACTATTAATGCCTAAAAAAAAAAAAAACATTTGTTTGCTTTGTTCATTAATATTTTTACACATTTAACATATATTTACACATTTTACATTGAAAAAAATTGATTTAATTTGTAAAATAACTTTTCAATGCATTGTACCATTGCTGGCAGCTGAAGTGTAAACAAAAAAGTTGTGGCAGGTATCGGTAATTGGTATCGGCGAGTACTAAAAAAAAGGACCCCACTATAATTTTTTTTTTTTTTTACACATTACATAATTTTTTATTACATTTCTTTAAATTTGATTGAAGCAAAGAGCATTATGTCTTATTCTATTGCCAACTTGTTTGATAACCTAATGTTATCTAAGGCTAGAACCCCTGTCAGCAGGACAGCAAGTGAAGAAAAATCTCTGTATGGATGGGCCTGCTCACACCCCTCATTATGGTATAAATGCTACATGAATCTTTTTTGTGCAATAGGCAGCCAATAATGAGTTCCCTTAATGCACGTGTGCTAATACATCGCAATGGAGTGAATGGGCCCTTATGAAACTTTGGATAATGGTAAAAACTCAACAGAGATTCTACACCTTTACTACTCAGTCTACAACTACTAAAATATATTTTCGGCTGGACATAAACCTTAACCACTTGCTGTCCAGGGCAAGTTAAAACATTTTCACACACACATTTTTTGCTACAAAATTACTTAGAACTCCCAAACATTATATATTTTCTGAAAGAAAAGGCCCTTGAGAATAAAATGGCGGCTAATGCAATTTTATCACTTATTTGCGCAACAAATGCAAATTTTCGGGGAAAAAATACACAATAGAATACCCCATTTTTTGGTACAATATTGAAGATGATGCTGTGCTGAGTGAATATATACCAAACATATTAAGATTTCGCATGCCTGTAAAATGGTGATAAACGACAAGACCTAAAATTGTCCATAGGGGAAGTGTTAAAGCAGAGTTCCACCTAAAAATGGAACTTCCGCTTAACCCACTCCTCGCCCCCTTACATGCCACATTTGGCATGTAATTTTTTGGGGGGGGGGAGTGGGGGCTTCAGGAGAAGGGGACTTCCTGTCCCACTTCCTCCTTCCACCGAGGGACTGGTAAGGCGATTAGCTTAATCGCCTTATTGCAGCCCCTCCCTGTAGGCGAGCGCCTGTCCAATCGGACCGCGCCGCTCGCGCATGCGCAGTGGGTGCCCGGCCGTGAAGCCGAAAGCTGTCACTGCCGGGTGCCCACACTAGGAATGAAGACGCCGGCCGGTGAGGGGGGGGCGAGGAGCGGAGCCCCGGCTGGCGAGGAGCTGGAGCCGTGGAGCAGGTAAGTGTCTGTTTATTAAAAGCCAGCAGCTACACTTTTTGTAGCTGCTGACTTTTAATAAACTTAAAAAAAGGCTGGAACACCCCTTTAAAAGCTTTTAAAGCCTTTACAGTTTATCAGTTTAGAGCAGGGATAGGCAACCTGGGGGCCCTCCAGCTGTTGCAGAACTACAATTTCCATCATGACTCTGGGATCAATTGTAACTGCCAGCCTTGCAATGCCTCATGGGTAATGTAGTTCCACAACAGCTGGAGGCCTGCTGGTTGCCTACCCCTTTTAGGATTAGTCAGAAGTTATGGCCTTAGAATTATTGTTCTCACTCCGATGTTTGCAGCAATACCTCACATGTGTGGTACAATCACTGTTTACGAGCTCATGCATTTGTTTGCATTCGCATATAAGTGGAGGAATGGAGGTGTTTTGATATTTTTTTTTTTTTTTTTTTATTTAATTTTTTTTTTTTTTACACGTTTTACATTTTTTTTTTTTTTGCATTTATCTCAAGGGCAAAAATATATAAAAAACAAGGTGCAATCAGCGCAAATATATAGATCAAAAAATTATGATATTAAAAGTGTATTTATGTGATACAGACCCCCAGGGTTCAGATCACTGGTAATGCCAGCTGAACACTAAGGGAAATTCGCAAAAATCCTAAGCAAGTAAAAAATAAAATAGAAAAAGTGCAGCGCAAAACTCAAATATATAAATGATACTGGTATACTCAAACACCAATACCATAAGTGTGAATATAAATATGCAGAAAAAAAAAAAAAAAAAAAAAAAAAAAAAAAAAAAAAAAAAAAAAAAAAAAAAAAAAAAATATATATATATATATATATATATATATAAAAAATTAAATACAATTCAAACAAACAGTCCAAAAGTCCATAAGTGTCAGAAGATGAGTGAATTAAACGAAAATAAATCTCCACCACGTGACAATCCACCAAAATTTTGAAGTGATCCCTCCACCGTTGTAGATGGCTACTCTCACCTTCATATATGGACCACTGAGTTAACAGATGGTCAATAAAGCAAATCAAATAGGCAGGTCATGAACAGGAACCAGGCTGATGTATTAGATCCTCATAAGACAACCAAACCGCAAAGGACAGGTGCATGTAAAGAGATAATCACATACTAAGTGCTCACTGTTGCAATGTGTGGATTTATTCTTTAAAAGAAGCAAAAGTCAGGCTACTCACATTTGGCCAGATAAAAAACGGCATGAAGTTGATATAACGTAACGCGTCCGGTGGTTTAGGAGCCTGAAACATCACGTCGCTCATCTGCTGTTCATTCCTAAAGATTGTTACTTCATGCCGTTTTTTGTCTGGCCAAATGTGAGTAGCCTGACTTTTGCTTCTTTTAAAGAATAAATCCACACATTGCAACAGTGAGCACTTAGTATGTGATTATCTCTTTACATGCACCTGTCCTTTGCGGTTTGGTTGTCTTATGAGGATCTAATACATCAGCCTGGTTCCTGTTCATGACCTGCCTATTTGATTTGCTTTATTGACCATCTGTTAACTCAGTGGTCCATATATGAAGGTGAGAGTAGCCATCTACAACGGTGGAGGGATCACTTCAAAATTTTGGTGGATTGTCACGTGGTGGAGATTTATTTTCGTTTAATTCACTCATCTTCTGACACTTATGGACTTTTGGACTGTTTGTTTGAATTGTATTTAATTTTTTATATATATATATATATATATATATATATATTTTTTTTTTTTTTTTTTTTTTTTTTTTTTTTTTTTTTTTTTCTGCATATTTATATTCACACTTATGGTATTGGTGTTTGAGTATACCAGTATCATTTATATATTTGAGTTTTGCGCTGCACTTTTTCTATTTTATTTTTTATCTCAAGGGGCCTAACAATTCCCCTTGCAATAGCTTTGGGTAGTAAAAGGTCCTCTTTATGGAGGCAGTCTATTGGATCCCTGGTGTCTCCCCTGCCTTCCAAAGCAACTAAACAAGTAAAGATCATGCTTGGTTAGTTACTTTCCTGGCTGTATGTAACTGGGAATCATTGTCGCTTCCGGGTTCATTCGTCACAGAGGAGAGGAGATGGGGAAACAGATGTCCCTCCATCTCCTTTGAGGAAATTGTCCCTGACACTTACCGTGGCCCTAGGCTTCCTGGAGGAACAGGAGAAGTTGAAAAATAATGCAAATGGACCTTGTTTGAATACAGGCTTACCGTAACAGAAGTTTGACGGGCAAGATGAGTGATGAAATCCTTTGGCATCCAAGGAGAAAAGACTAAAGTGCATTCCCATCCATAAGCTGTGAGCTACTTTAGCAACATAGGTTCCTCGGAGCCTGAGCTGGATGGAGGGCAGTAGAGACCATGCTGCCTCAACTTTTCCTGTGACTCGCAGAACCCAGATTCTCACTGCACCGCCGCCGGGTCCCCGGTCCTGTGCAGGATCAGTTTAAAAGGGGGAACAAGGCACCTGCTGAGCAGGAGAGCCAGCTGTACTGTCTTATTGCAGCCACCATTCCTCTTCTGCCAACCCCTGCAGCACTGCCAGCTTCTTTTCCTATTTCTCCCTCTGGCTGCACTGTAGGGAGATTGGTCCTAACATATGTACCCCTTCCATCTGCTATCCGGGCCCCCCTATTTACCCCTTTTCCCCACAGCACTCCCGGCTTCCCTCCTCTCCTCTCCGGCTGGCAATTCCGATAGTGTGTACGCAACCAGGGCCGATCCGCCCTATAGGCCCACTATGCAAGCCGATTAGGGCCTCGCAAAGCTGCGGAGGGCCCCCCAAATTACTAGAGGCCTGACCTGGTGAGAAGTGCTTTTCGGCCCCTCACCCCGCTTCTCAACTCACTGGCTGCATGGGAGAAGAGGTAAGAAGTCAGCACCCCCCCACTTCTCACTTTAAAGGGTCACTAAAGGAATTTTTTTTTAGCTAAATAGCTTCCTTTACCTTACTGCAGTCCTGGTTTCATGTCCTCATTGTTCGTTTTTGCTTTGATGTTGCTGTAATTCCTCTCTGTTCTGGACACTTCCTGGTTGTCTGTTTCCTGATCACCACAGTACTGGGAGATTTCTCACGGTGGTGACTAATCAAGGAGGTGTGATTACTGTGTGTAAAACGAAACTGGATTGGTGCTGAGGAGTTTTAGACAAAGTATCACTGCCCTCTATTGGCTGACTGCCCTCTATTGGCTCTCTGTACATCAGAGAACCAGGAAACAACAGCAAAAACAAAACTAAACTGCAGGTACATTATATGATTGGTTTTTATCTATTTTTAATCACTTTTAAAAGGAATCAGTTAACTATTATGTCTCTATACCCTGTAAACAGTCATTTCAGCAAAACATTTTTTTTCCTTTAGTGACCCTTTAATGTAAGATGTAATTTCTGACAGCAGAACACCCCTCCCCCCGCTTCTCAACTTTAATCTTTAATATGACATGTCACTGTTGGCAGCCCCCCCCCCCCCGGGTGCTTAGGACCCCATGGAGGTCAGGATCGGCACTGTACGCAGCATTTAAGTATAGTTTGTTTTTGACTGAACTTCCACTTTAATGATACAGTAGTGGATTTGTGTAATATCCCCATACATACAGATTTCCTAAATTTTTAATTGCCTCAAGAACCCCCCCCCCCCCTAATGGGGCCCCCTTCCACCCTTTGGCTCCATAGGAGCTGTGCTGGCTGATTTGGCTATTGTTACTCCACCAACCAAACATATTTTCATAGTACTGGCCCAGGGGGGCAAATTTCCTCCTACATCTCCGTCCTGTCTGCCCCTTATAAAAGCAGGAAAACATTTAAAATAAACACTTAAAATATAAATAAAAAAGCATTTAACACAATAAAAATAAAAAAAAGACGCAAATTTACAGTCAGAATAATAATGCCAGCAATGAAGAGGTGTGGTTGACATTGCTCAGAGTTCATTGTTATGTACAAGACGGGAAGTGCTGCAGTCCATCCTATTTCACTTATGAAAATAGCCATTCTATGTAGGACTGGAAATCGGAGAATGGCCCAGGCAGGTCACTTCTGAATAGGTTTGTGGACCTTGGCTTTTAACAAATGCAATTCCAGTTGTCTGAAATCAAGGGGGCTTGAGAAAAATCCATTCAGCTGGACCATACATGAGAAGAAAGGCAGGATTAGTCTTTGTGCGTCCAACTTTATGCGGCAGAGGCAGCCATCTTCAAGGACTGGTTCCACCAAATGTCCAGATGACCGCCGCCCCCGAGGGGCCTTTTCTAACATAATAAAGAAGTACACTGTATCCTTTCAGTCTTATCCAATCCATGCATAGGTAGGACTTTGGTTCTGTAGACTTCCCTTTCCTCAAGGCTGTTCAACTGGCCATAAATGTTACAATCTTACTGTACAATTTTCTTTAAATGTATGAAGTCTTTGTCATGCAAAAGCCTACCTGAATGATCTATTCAAATTGTCTTTAACCACTTCAATACAGGGCTTTAAAACCCACCTCCTTCCCGGGCCTATTCTGGCACTTCTTTCCTACATGTACAAATCATCATTCTTTTGCTAGAAAATTACTCAGAACCCCCAAACATTATATATGTTTTTTTAGCAGACACCCAAAATGGCGGTCATTGCAACTTTTTATCTTGCACCGTATTTGCGCAATAATTTTTTAAACTGCTTTTTTTTGTAAAAAAAATGGTTTCATAAATTAAAAAATAACAAAACAGTAACGTTAGCCCAATTTTTTGGTAAAATATGAAAGATGATGTTACGCCGAGTAACTAGATACCTAACATGTCACGCTTTAAAATTGCGTACACTCATGGAATGGCGCCAAACTTCGTTACTTTAAAATCTCCATAGGCGACACTTTAAAATTTTTACAGGTTGCCAGTTTAGAGTTACAGAGGAGGTCTAGTGCTAGAATTGTTGCACACGCTCTAACGCACGCGGCGACACCTCACATGTGTGGTTTGAACGACGTTTACATACGTGGGCGGGACTTACGTGTGCGTACGCTTCTGAGCGCGAGCTACCGGGGACAGGGGCATTTTAATTTTTTTATTATTATTTTTTTTTTTTTTTTTTACTTATTTCTTTATTTTTTACACTTTTTTTTACACTTTTTTTTTTTCAATCGCTTTTATTCCTATTACAAGGAATGTAAACATCCCTTGTAATAGGAATGTGTGTGACAGGTCCTCTTTAAGGAGAGATGCGGGGTCAATAAGACCCCACATCTCTCCTGCAGGCTGGAAAGAATGAGATCGTGAAAAAAAATTCACAGATCTCATTCAAACTAGCCGCAATTGCGGTTTGTTTACTTACGGGGACCCGGGCGTGACGTCATCACATCGCGTCCGGGCCTCCGACGGTCATAGAGATGACTGGTGACCAGATGGTCACCAGTCTTCTCTATGGCAAACATCCGGCGGACGGCGATCATCTCTCCGGGCCCCCGGTGGGACGGGAGAGCCCGGAGAAGCACCGGATGGCGGCGGGAGGGGGGGGATGTCCCCTCCCGCCGCCTGTAAGAACGATCTAGCGGCGGAACCGCCGCTATGATCGTTCTTACGGTGCGCAGGATCGCCGCCGCTAAAAAATGATATCTCAATGATGCCTCCGGGTGCAGGCATCATTGAGATATCCCCCCGCAAAGCCCATCACGTCATATGACGTCCACCCAGGATAACAGGTCCCCGTTTTGGACGTCATATGACGGCGTGCGGGTGTCAAGTGGTTAAAACCCAACTGAACTTTCAGTTTTAATAAGCTAAAGGCTTTAAGGGGACTGGACTGTGGCCAGTGGAAGTAGAAAATTCCCCAGCATCAGTGCCCCATCATTGATATCAGTGGGAGGAATAATGCCCCATTGATGGTATCAGTAGAGAGAATGATGCTCTATCATTAATGTCAGTTGGTGAAATAGTGCCTCAAGGGCCAGATAAAGGCAAGCAAAGGGCCACATCCAGCCCCTGGGCCGCAGTTTGAAGACCACTGCTCTGGGTGTATACAAAAGGTGGGAAAAGTACTACAGTTCAGCCTTAGCCTAGTAGAAAAATCTGCCCCTTGCCAGCATGTTTTAGGGCTCATTCACATTAGCAATTGGGAGGTGGTGGAATCCCATGGTTGAGCCGTGCTTTTACCCTCCCCCAACCGCTACCCCTTTTAGCTACAGAGGCAGAGGTTTGGGGTGTACACATGCTGCGGCAGAAATTATACCTCTAATGCCCTGTACACACGATTGGAAATTCCGACAGCAAAAGTCCAATGGGAGCTTTTGAACGGAAATTCCGACTGTGTTTATGCTCCATCGGACTTTTGCTGTCAGAATTTCCGCCAACAAAAAATTGAGAGCTGGTTCTCAATTTTTCAGACAACAAAAGTTTTTGTCGGAAATTCAATCATTGAACTTAATTTTTCTCGGCTCGTTGTAGTGTTGTACGGCACCGCGTCCTTGACGGTCGGAATTTTGTGTGACAGAGTGTGTGCAACACAAGTTTCAGCCATGATTCAGTCGGAAAAAAAATTTCTTGACGGAATTTCCGATCGTGTGTAAGCGGTATTAGCCTAAAACTGAGGTCATCTTGCAATTCCTCAATAGGCTTCTGGAGAGCAGAAAAAGCAATATGCCTGCCAGCGGGTTTCTGGATCTGATAGGGGTTAGCTTCTCATTACAAAAAGAGGGGATTTATTTGACTTATTTTCTCTTGTATTGCAACCTTTTGGGTTCTTTAATGTACTGTATGGCAGTCATAGCCTGTTGGTTAACTGCTCTTGATGAGAAACAACTATTTTAACAAAGTCCTATTCAGATCCTGTTCTATAGGCCCTCATGGAACAAAAAAGAAAGAACAGCTGGGACAAGAGCTAGGACTTCCTAGCACCCTCTCAGGTTACTGTGCTGGTCTAAAACTCATATACCCCTTGTTAAAAATTTATGTCAGATTTTTATTTTTGTCTGTGAACCATTATTGAGGAGATTTTCCCTCACTTCCTGTCCCTGTGATTCCCATACTAGACTTATCAGAATGGCTCAGTTATCAGTTCAAATGTTGTTTGACGTTCTAACTCTTACCCACTTTCCTAAAATTGTCATTTTGTTTTTGTCTGTATCTTGATAAAAATTGTCATCGATTTCTGGCCTAATGCTCATAAAAACCCAGCAGAGGCTTCAACACTGTATAAAACAAAGGGTTTTTGCTGGAGTTGAGCTTTAAAGTTTATGTAAACCCTAAGGCCCCGTACACACGAGGAGACATGTCCGATGAAAACGGTCCGCGGACCGTTTTCATCGGACATGTCTCCTGGGAGCTTTTAGTCTGATGTGTGTACACACCATCAGACCAAAATCCCCGCGGACAGAGAACACGGTGACGTAGAAGACACTGACGTTCTCAAACATGGAAGTGCAATGCTTCCATGCATGCATCAAATCAATTTGACGCATGCGCGGGATTTCGGGACGCTGGTTACACGTCATAACCAGCGGACATGTCCGATTAGGTGTACTAACCATCGGACATGTCCGACGGACATGTTTCCAGCGGACAAGTTTCTTAGCTTGCTAAGAAATTTTTGTCCGCTGGAAACCTGTCCGCTAGGCCGTACACACGGTCGGACATGTCCGCGGAAACTGGTCCGTGGACCAGTTTCAGCGGACATGTTCGACCGTGTGTACGCGGCCTTAATCAATTTTTCAATTTGTTTGGCATCATACCTCACTGTATATACATTTTTATGACAACGTTTTATACCTGGAGATCCTGCCAGTAACAGCACTTTCTGTTGCAGGCAGACAACGCTAAGCCACTGCCTTGAAATCTGTAGGTAAAGAAAATATCCCTAGTGCCGCACACTGTGCAAACCCGTTCATCACACAAGTGATAGTAGTCTCAGCCCAGCTGTGTCTAAGCCATATCCCCAATGCAGTGTGCCCTGCTGGGCGAAACACGTCAGGGAAGGGCTTAGATGGAGCAGGGCTGAGGCTGTTATCACTGGTGTGATGGACAGGCTTGCACCGTATATGGAGTTTGGGATATTTCCTTAGCCTCCAAAGTGCATAGAGTCAGAACTGACTCCTCACTCAGCCTGCACCCATCGGACATGGCTATAAAAGCCTGAGCGAAGACCCAAAGCTTTACACAGGTTCCCACTGCCTTAAAAGGTAGCATTCATATTGCCATGCAGGCTCCTTCAGTTGGCTGATGGGCTGCCTCTCTGGTAGACCTGATAGGTAACCCGACGGCCAACTATAGGAGTGAATAACATGGCAAGCTGACAATGCTGCAGCCAAGCAAGGCAGTGGCTATGTGTTGTCTTTCTGCAACAGGAAGAACTCAAAGATCTCCAAGTGAGAAATGAAACAAATAAAAAAATTCAAAAAATGATTTGCTTAAAAAACTGTCTGCAGTAAGGAATGATGACAAGTAAACTAAAAAATAAATTTAGAACTATACTTTAAAGAGCAGAAAAAAAGTTGCAGTACCGAATGTTCACTGCAAGTATGTAGATAACTGATGCATTTTTACTCTTTTGCATTAAGCCTTTCTAATGTTAGAGGTCCAAAGGGATCGACCTTCCAACGTACACAGCTTACTGGATCACTGAGAAAATCCCTTTAAAGCAAAACTCCAGATTTGTGCACTCAAGAGATGGACTTCTTTTTCTGACAATCCAGATAAAAGGAAGATTGCATTGTGTCCATGGAATAATTTGTTTGAACGGAAGGGCTCCTTGTCCTGAGCCTTTCCGGCACCAGTGGCCGGTAGACCTCTAATGCTTTCTTTCTAAAATTGTTTCCGACAATTACATACAAGAGTGGATTGATGCAGCTGTTACTGAAGCCAATGTAGGTCGATATTTGGTTAAAGATTTCATTGGGCTGTTTTACAGAACACTCATCCTGGAAGACCTTCAACTGCAGCAACGTGTCTATAAAAGTCGATATTTGGAATGGAAGCCAACAGGCTATAAAGACCAGCAACACGGATAAAACCAACAACGTGGCTCTTTTTTCATTGTTAATTTCCTTAAATTTCTGCATGGTGTTATTTCTCAGGACATTTATAATCTGGAAGGAGCAAAATCCAATGACTATTACAGGTATCAAGAAACCAATAACGTTTAAGATGATATTGTTTACAAGAATCCACTCGTTCGATGGATGTTTTATGATGCATGCAGTGATGTTTAACTCATGGACAAAGTAAACTTTTCGGAAAATAATTTTTGGTAAGCTCACAACTACCGCGAAGGTCCAAATCATGGCGCAGATCACTTTGGCCCACCAAGGTCTTCTCATCCGACCGACAGACATGGTCTTCACTAAAGCCAAGTATCGATCAATGCTGACCATCAACAAGAAGTAGATGCTGGCAAAGAGGTTTAACATGATCACGGTGTTCACAGCAACACATAAGAAATCACCAAACGGCCAGGAGAACCCTCTAGATATGGAAATGGCCCAGAAGGGTAGGCCACTGATGAAAACCAAGTCCGCAGCTGCCATATTCCCCAGATAGATCTCAGCTACAGTGCAGCGACTTTTATGAAACAAATAGACTGAAATGACAAATGCATTTTCTATGAATCCCAAGATGAAGATGAGCCACATGTAGACTGGTTGGTATTCGAACAGCCATCGAAAGCCTTCAATGGCAAAACACGACTTAACTGATGTTGTGGAATTTTCAGACATTGTGAGAGGGGTGACTGGCTCCTGTAAGAGAAACAAAAGTAGAGTTACTGGATATCAAGTAAGCTTTTAGCTGGCCATATCAATCTTTTCTCTAACGTAGTTGTTGCCCTACAGCCAATCATATCCAACATAACAGCATCATGGGCCCCTGTGCAAATTCATGTATTGGGGCCCCTACCAGCCTGGACCCAATTTACGCACCTACTCCCAAGAATTAAAGTATAAATAGTTGATAGAATTAAACATATATTCATCTACTATTTTAAAGCGAAGGTTCACCCTAAAACAATTATATACCATTAAATCCAGCATACTTCCGACATGTACAGTATGCTGGTATTTTTATTTTTTCCGCTGTACATACCGTCTTATAGTTCTTTTTCACCCGGGTTCTCACTACTGCCGGGAGTAGGCGTTCTTATGAAGAGGCGTAGATGATTGACGTGGGGATAAGGCGCGTCACGCATTCCGAAAATATACGAACTTAGACTCGGCTCTATATGGCGCCTACAAGCAGTGGTTTTTACAAAAAAAAATTCTTTATTATTTTTTGCAATATTTTTTTACAATAATTTTTTATTTTCTTTTACAATTTTTTAGGATCACCATTGGGGGGCTTTGGGGAGATATCAGGGGCCTAAACAGACCCCTGATATCTTACTTTTCAGACAGAGAAAGGGGCTGAGGACAGAGATTCCCAAGTCCCTTTCTCTGCAGCCAAGCAGCAGAGGGAATCTGTGCAACACAGGGTGATTAGGGTGTGCCTGGGCACACCTGGCGCACCCTGTGCGCACGCCTATGGGTCTGGGCTTTGACTAGGCCATTCCAACACATTTACATGTTTCCCCTTAAACCACTCAAGTGTTGCTTTAGCAGTGTGTTTGGGGTCATTGTCCTGCTGGAAGGTGAACCTCCGTCCTAGCCTCAAATCACACACAGAGTGCTACAGGTTTTGCTCAGGAATATCCCTGTATTTAGCACCATCCATCTTTCCCTCAACTCTGACCAGTTTCCCAGTCCCGACTGCTGAAAAACATCCCCACAGCATGATGCTGCCACCGCCCTGTTTCACAGTGGGGATGGTGTTCTTTGGGTGATGTGATGTGTTGGGTTTGCTCCAGACATAGCGTTTTCTTTGATGGCCAAAAAGTTACATTTTAGTCTCATCAGACCAGAGCACCTTCCTCCATACATTTTGAGAGCAACAAAAGAGAGGTTGTGTTTTGTAGTCCAGCAGAAAAATTATACAAAATTATAAAATTATACAACAGTTTATAAGCTTGTAAGCATGTCAGACAATGTAAATCCTAGTACCTGAAAGAGAAGAGATGACAATATCCTCACATGTAGTGTGCATGTGGATATTATAAGGTAAAAACAGACATATCTTTGCCTGCATTTCCACAACGCGACAGGACTACTAATCACATTTATGCACCTTATTCCAAATCTCTTTGGAAGTGTTCAACTTCATTGTTGATACATTGTTATATTTTATGTACAAATTCCTGTCATTGTTTATGGATAGGCTTGCCTAGTTAGCCTTTTAGATAGTTTTTTGTGCTGGAAACGGCAATACTTTTTCTTCTTTATTTTGTTCTACATATTACGATATTTTATATCTAAATAAACAAATCTATTTTTTAGAAAAAATCTTTTCTTGCGTAAATATATTCTGACCAACCAAATCGTGCCTAAAAAGTCCAAAAACTAGCCCTTAGTTCTCTCCTTTATCAAATCCTAGTACCTGTTCAGTTCTTAGTGGTGTTCACAAATGACACAGATCAGCCCTGCTGCAGCCTCACACCTTAAAGTGGTTGTAAAGCTTAGATTTTTTTTTTAAACAACAAACATGTCATACTTACCTCCACTGTGCAGTTTGTTTTGCACAGAGTGGCCCTGAACACCGACTTCTAGGGTATCTCTGCGGCTCTCGCGGCTCCTCCCCGCATCGTATAACACCCCTAGGAGAAGCGCTCTCTTGGGGGGTTACCTTGCGGGCGTGCTCCCGAGTCCATCATTCGTGGTCCATAGACGCTGAATGTAGGACTCGGCCCTGCCCACGTCATTGGATTTGATTGACAGCAGCGGGAGCTATCAATCCAATTAAGAGCTGAGAAGCCCGGGCAGAGGGACATCCCCACCGTGGGACATTCCAGGGCTCAGGTAGGTACTTTTTCACCTTAATGCAAACACAAGGGTTTACAACCTTTAATTCCAAGTTACATTGTTCCAGTCTGATCACTGGTGGAGAGGAGAATGAGGAAAGCCTACCTTTTGCTTGCAGACACCCATAATGTCAAGCCAACATGAAGGCAGTATTAGCTTAGTGGAAGAAGACTTTACTCAGTTACTGAAATGTTGACAGGACAAGACTCATTAAGTGCAATTTCTACATCTCCCATCACAGTTAGGCTAATTAATGAAGCGCTCAGTCTCCTAGTTAAAGTTGGATCACTTCCCAGCATACATATGCTTATCGCTGTCAAAGAATACACGTCACTCTCATTGGTTTCTAAAAATGCTGGCTCTGCTACTGCTCCCCGACTGACCCAGCTGCACTGAATGCTGAAATCAGCTTCTTTCTGAGCTCCCTCTAAGATGGGGTTCTTAACTTAAGGAGCAAAATATGTCTGATAGGGATGTAGTGATGTACAACTATGAACAGAATATGTAGACATGGACTTGGCGTGGAGATATAGAAGAGAAATTGAGCACCATAAAAACAACTTTATTATGTACCGTATTTTCCAGCGTATAAGACGACTGGGTGTATAAGATGACCCCCTAATTTTCCAGGAAAAAATTTGGTTTTGGGATATACTCGCCGTATAAGACTACTCCCTTCTTACTAGTCTTTCTGGAAGCTGAGGGGGAGCCAGAACCGCTGACAGAAACAGGCTTTTTCAGATCTCACTGTGCAATTACATTACATTGAATAAAAGTGATTGATGAGCGCAAAAACAATAGTGTAAAGAAAATTCAATAACAGTGAAACGTCCAATAAGGAATACTCTAATGAAGAGTAAACTCCAAAAGTGATGAAAAAATTAATACCACTTAAGTAACATAAGTGACAAGTAGGCACAATGGATATGAAAAATCCAGTGTGTAAGTATGGTACTAGAAATAAAAGCAAATAGTGAAATAAGTTCATATGTGGCAATTCCAAAAAACAGGAGTGATTAGAGATTCCAAAACGGTGACTGGATGTCCGTGCAGAGTGATGACAACAATCCACAAAAAGCAGCTGAGCTCACAGTGCGCTTACCTCACCCACATGCAATAACAGCATGGTATCTCCACAGATGGAATGTCTCCCGAGAAACGAATCCTCCTCACCTTTCCTGTAGTGACAGTAGCTGGAAGCCTGTATGTTATGGAAATAGCGTCCTTCTGGCTATGTCTGCAGATGCGGTCTTCACAAAGATGGAGGCTCCGTGTGCAGAAACCACATTCAGATGACCCAAAATAAACGGAAAAAAACTCCAATAGTGAAGTAATTCCAGATGGATTTAATAGCGTCCACAAAATAAAACAAAGCAGGGTTCAGTGTAACAAAATCTGAACCAAACGAAACAGCGAGTGAAACGGCTATGTGATCGGGTAGATTCGACACTTCCGGTCACGTCTTTCGATGCCTTACGCGTTGCGTCACGTGACTTCATCAGAGCCTCTGATGAAGTCACGTGACGTGACGCAACGCGTAAGGCATCGAAGGACGTGACCGGAAGTGTCGAATCTACCCGATCACATAGCCGTTTCACTCGCTGTTTCGTTTGGTTCAGATTTTGTTACACTGAACCCTGCTTTGTTTTATTTTGTGGACGCTATTAAATCCATCTGGAATTACTTCACTATTGGAGTTTTTTTCCGTTTATTTTGGGTCATCTGAATGTGGTTTCTGCACACGGAGCCTCCATCTTTGTGAAGACCGCATCTGCAGACATAGCCAGAAGGACGCTATTTCCATAACATACAGGCTTCCAGCTACTGTCACTACAGGAAAGGTGAGGAGGATTCGTTTCTCGGGAGACATTCCATCTGTGGAGATACCATGCTGTTATTGCATGTGGGTGAGGTAAGCGCACTGTGAGCTCAGCTGCTTTTTGTGGATTGTTGTCATCACTCTGCACGGACATCCAGTCACCGTTTTGGAATCTCTAATCACTCCTGTTTTTTGGAATTGCCACATATGAACTTATTTCACTATTTGCTTTTATTTCTAGTACCATACTTACACACTGGATTTTTCATATCCATTGTGCCTACTTGTCACTTATGTTACTTAAGTGGTATTAATTTTTTCATCACTTTTGGAGTTTACTCTTCATTAGAGTATTCCTTATTGGACGTTTCACTGTTATTGAATTTTCTTTACACTATTGTTTTTGCGCTCATCAATCACTTTTATTCATATTACTCATTTGTTGTTATTGCAATTTTAGATTTGAGCAGCACTAATTTATTCATTATTTCATTTTAAGTTATTATTTTTCACTCTTCACTTTGGGTATTGGCTAGCGCTTTAGTTCCCCCCTTTTCTAATTACATTACATTCCTCACTGTGCCATTACATTACATGCCATCACCTGCCCCCACTGTGCCATCACTTGCCCCCACTGTGCCATCACTTGCCCCTCACTATGCCATCACTTGCCCCTCTCTGTGACATCACTTGCCCCCACTGTGCCATCACTTGCCCCTCACTATGCCATCACTTGCCCCTCACTGTGCCATCACTTGCCCCTCACTATGCCATCACTTGCCCCTCACTGTGCCATCACTTGCCCCTCTCTGTGCCATCACTTGCCCCTCTCTGTGCCATCACTTGCCCCTCACTGTGCCATCACTTGCCCCTCACTGTGCCTGAACTTGCCCCCCACTGTGCCTGAACTTGCCCCCCACTGTGCCTGAACTTGTCCCCCACTGTGCGAACAGTGCAATCACTCACGTTTTTCTGAATCGACTTGCAGGCGGTGACAGTCTCTGTGCTGCGAGCGTCAATGATTTGAAAGCCGCGCCTTCTCCTCAGACTGTCCTGTGATAGGCGGAACACAAATTTTCCCAGCAGCACCTCTGTTCTGTGTTCCGCCTATCACAGACGTCTTCTCTATCACGGACGTCTTCTCATCTCGTCCGAGGATGAGAAGGCATCTGTGATAGGAGGAACACAGAACAGAGGCGCTGCTGGGAAGATTTGTGTTCCGCCTATCACAGGACAGTCTGAGGAGAAGGCGCGGCTTTCAAATCATTGACGCTCGCAACACGGAGACCGTCCCAGGCGTATAAGACAACCCCAGATTTTGGATGCATTTTTTTGCATCCAGAAAGTCGTCTTATACGCCGGAAAATACGGTACTATTAAAAATCCATTACATGACATTAAAAATTACTCTCCACATAGAGGTTCACAACATGCAAAAATTCCGATTACAGTTCACATGTGGACTCAACGCGTTTCAGGAACACATGTGACAGAATCAGTATATGGAACCCACTCCTAATCTTTAATAGAGTAATATCAGCCAGTAGGGTAGACAGGAATTCATAGCATGTGAATGTTGACCATAGAGATGAAAATGAGTATGTCTCTATGTCTTTATGAACCTTGCTTTGTGCACTGGTTCAAATCATTTGGTGGAGGGGGATTATGGTGTGGGGTTGTTTTTCAGGGGTTGGGCTTGGCCCCTTAGTTCCAGTGAAGGGAACTCCTAAGCATTGTCGGCCCATCCATAAGGGGATCCTGGGCGCCACCCCCTCTCTCCAGCCACCCCCTACATGCAGTGGATAGATTCATGCATAGCATGAATCTATCCGCGGCTGCCCCCTATTCATGTGTCGGGCCCCTTTCTGGTCACCGGGCATATGAATTACAGTGGCCAGAGGCTCTAATAGGCTTCAAAATATAGTGGACTCAGGACGTAGAGAATTGAGTCCACCCAGGTGTGTTGCAACAGCGAATTAAAATTCACTGTTGTAACACTGATCCTCCTCCTGGGCAATCGGGAAGCAGGTATGAAACGGAGAGGAGACACCGCGGAAGCTGCTCCAGGAGAGGACACTGGAGCATCTTTCCCTGAGCCCACCACACTGGAAGAAGGCAACATCTGACCGCTGCTCTCACATCCAGGGCAAAGGACAGTGGGTGGTGGTGGGGGTGTTAGTGCCACGCCGCAGTGGGGGGTAGGTGGTAGTTGTGCTAGTGCCGCTCCACTGGCGGCCCGAGGGAGGAGGGTTGTTTGCCGTCTCCCAAAAAAACATAAGGCATCAGCATACCAAGACATTTTGGACAATTTCATGCTCCCAAAATTGTGGGAACAGTTTGGGGATGACCCCTTTCTGTTCCAACATGATTGCGCACCAGTGCATAAAGCAAGGCACATAAAAACATGGATGAGCAAGTTTGAGGTGGAGGAACTTGACTGGCCTGCACAGAGTCCTGGCCTCATGCCGCTAAAACACCTTTGGGATGAATTCGAGAGGAGACTGTGAGCCAGGCATTCTCATCCACATTAGTGACTGTCCTCACAAATGCACTTCTAGAAGAACGGTCAAACTTTCCCATAGACACAATCCTAATCCTTGTGGACAGCCTTTGCAGAGCTGATGCTTTTATAGCTGCATAGGGTGGGCCAACTCAATATTGAACCCTATGGACTAAGACTGGGATGCCATTAAAGTTCATGTGCGTGTAAAGGCAGGTGTCCCAATACTTTTGGTAATATACTGTACAAGAAGTGGGCTTTAGATACACTTTAAGGGGAAGATTCTCGTACATTTGCATGGGCGCAGCGTATGTGAGATACGCTACGCCGCTGTAACTTACTTTTCTAATCTTTGAATCCAGAAAGAATTTGCGCCGTAAGTTACGGCGGCGTAGTGTATCTCTCACGGCGTAACGCTGCGGAATTCAAATGCAGCAAGTAGGGGGCGTGTTTCATTTAAATGAAGCACGTCCCCGCGCTGAACGAACTGCGCATGCGCCGTCCCTAAATTTCCCGCCGTGCATTGCGCTAAATGACGTCGCATTGGTTTTGACGTGGACGTAAATTACATCCAGCCCCATTCACGGACGACTTACGCAAACAAAATAAAATTTTAAAAATTTGACGCGGGAACGACGGCCATACTTAACATTGCGTACGCCACCAGATAGCAGCTTTAACTATACGCCGGAAAAAGCCGACTGGAAACGACGTAAAGAAATGCGACGGCCGCTCGTACGTTCGTGGATCGTCGGAAATGGCTAATTTGCATACTTGAATTCGATGGGAACGCCACCCAGCGGACGCCGAAGAATTGCATCTAAGATCCGAAGGCGTATGAAGATGTACGCCTGTCGGATCTAACCCAGATGCCTGTGTATCTTGTTTTGAGGATTCAGAACAAAGATATGACGCGGGAAATTTGAAATTACGCCGGCGTATCAGTAGATACGCCGGCGTACTTTCTTTGTGGATCTGCCCCTAAAGGTGCAAAAATAATTGCCATGTGAACATCCAGAGGCGACGTGTACCAATACCAAAAAAAAAAAGACAATTATAACAAACCAGTTCATATTTCATGATTTCCTGCATCAGTTCCTTTGTAGTTATTTTTTTTTTTTTGTTCAATGCCAAGACATGCCACGTTTTGTTATGTAGTGCATGCTAAATGCTTCTTTACACATCATTTGCTATCATTGCTCTCATAAATCTTTTTTTGTTGGAATGGCGAACGTTGAACAGAGTGGGAGCTGGGAGGACTTTAAACCTTGTGGCGTTACGCTCTTTCCACAAATTTCCAAGATCCTGCACACACTGGTACCTGTGCACTCATTAGAGATGAGGGATGGTAGTTCTTTGTATTGTATAGAATTCTGATTGTCATGCTTGGAAAGCAAGCCCATTGTGAACCATATCGCAAACTGCAGATCAAGTACAACCTGTCCTCACTTAGAACACATCTCCTTTCCATTCCCACAGCCATTCATCTTCTGCTAAAAGGACACTATTCATTTTCTTTTAACATCTAGAGAAAATATAGTTAAAGGAAAACCACAAGCAAGACGTAAAATGCCACCAATGCTATCCCTGTCTGTATATTGGTTTTGGAAGCAGCACTAGGGAGAACGCTTAAAGCAGTGTTCCAGCCACAATTTTTTTTTCTTAAAGTCAGCAGATACAAACACTGTAGCCATGGGCGTCCGCTCCATAGGGCAAGGGGGGGCAATTGACTCCCCCTGGAAAATCGAGAATGTGTTGAAGAGTCTTGCGGCTGTGGGCTGTCTGAGCGGTCCCGGGCCAGATGTCACACAGACACAGCAAGCAGAGTGAAGCCGCCTTCCCCTACAGTGTTTATTTGTACACAGGGGGAGGGAACCATGCTGTGACCTGGCTGTGCTGATGGCTGATCTGAGGTACTGAATGGGATGGGGGGAGGGGAGGTCCGTCTGTGCTGAAGGGGGGTCCATCTGTGCTGAATGGAGGGGTCTGTGCGGAATGGGGGGGCTGTGCTGAAGGGGGGGGTCCATATGTGCTGAATGGAGGGTTTTGTGCTGAAGGGGGGTTCTGTGTTGAAGGGGGATCTGTACATTCTCTATGCTATATTTAAATGGGCATGGAGTGAAGCTAAATTATCTCAAGAGCTATTTCACACTGCCAACTGGCCGCGTTATTGGGAAAGTGCCGCTTCACCATCGTTTTAGCTGTGCTATTCGGCCGCTAGCAGGGCGCTTTTAACCCCTGCTAGCGTTTGAAGAAAGAGTTAAATGTGTATCGCCACTGCGGAAGCTCCCCCGCCTGAAAAAATTTCAGCGGACACCCATGACTGTAGCTGCTGACTTTTAATAGGGACACTTATCTGTCCAGGGAGCCTGCGATGTCGGCTCCCCGAGGCCGATCCCTCCATTGGATCGGGTGCCAGTACCGCCATCCTAACTAAGGGAAACAGGCAGTGGAGCCTTGCGGCTTCACTGTCCGTTTCCTACTGCGAATGCGCGAGTCGCACAGCGCTTTGTGAATGGCCCACATGTCCCAGAAGACAGCGGGCCACATTTCCCATGAGACAATGCGAGGGAGGAAGAAAACTTGGAGCTCCGCGGAGAAGGAAGTGGCAGATTAGACCATGTGGACGATAGTGGAGCTTTTAAGGAAGGAAGGGGGGGGGGGGTTGCATGGAGAGGCCAGAGCTGAAGATGGGTGAAAGTGAGATGTGGATGGGGGATGCAGAGGTAAGCGTCTGTGGAAGAGGGCTGAACTCTGCACTCTCTTTGTATTGCACCCCAAACTCTGCACTCCTTGGCCCAGATTCACAAAGACTTACGACGTTGTATCTCCAGATACGCCGTCGTAAGTCCGAATGGCCGCCGTCGTATCTATTCGCCTGATTCATAGAATCAGTTACGCATAGATTTGGCCAAGATACGAGTGGCGTAAGTCTCCTACGCCGTCGTATCTTGGGGTGCAATAATTACGCTGGCCGCTAGGTGGCGCTTCCTTGATTTCCGCGTTGAATATGTAAATGAGCAAGATACGGCGATTCAAGAACGTACGTACGCCCGTCGCAATTAGTTACGCCGTTTACGTAAGACATACGCCGGCGTAAAGATAAAGCATGTCTCTAGGTGGCGCAGCCCATGCAAAGTATGGACGTCGGAACAAGCGTATCTTTTTACGTCGTTTGCGTAAGTCGTACGCGAATAGGGCTGTGCGTAAGTTACGCTCACGTCACAGGCATTGAGCCAACGTATCTTTGGGCGTAAATACGACGTGATACTGAGCATGCGCCGCATGCGCCGTTCGTTCGGCCATGCATCTACATGGGGTCAAGCCTCATTTAAATACAACACGCCCCCTACCAGCCTACTTTGAATTACTCGCGCTTACTCTACGCCCTAGTAACTTAGGACGCAAGTAAGTAAAAAAAAAAAAAAAATCGCAGATCGCTGCCATTACTAGTAAAAAAATAAATAAAAATGCCATAAATCTATCCCCTATTTTGTAGACGCTATAACTTTTGCACAAACCAATCAATATACGCTTATTGCATTTATTTATTTTTTTACAAAAAATATGTAGAAGAATACATATCAGCCTAAACTGAGGAAAAAAATTGTTTAAAAAATATATTTTTTAATATTTATTATAGCAAAAAGTGAAAAATTAGTTTTTTTTTTTTCAAAATTGTCGCTCTTCTTTTGTTTATAGCGCAAAAAATAAAAATCGCAGAGGTGATCAAATACCACCAAAAGAAAGCTCTATTTGTGGGGGGGGGGGGGGGTGACATAAAAATATATTTGGGTACAGTTTTGCATGACCACGCAATTGTCATTCAAAGTGCGACAGAGCTGAAAACTAAAAATTGGCCTGGGCAGAAAAGGGGGTGAAATGTCCTGTATGGAAGTGGTTAATGCTGATTATTGCTAATTGATAGTCTGGATCTTGCAGGGAAAGCAGCTCATATTGCTCATTTTGTATTATTATCTCTGGTTCATATGTACTCATTACCCATATAAAAGTAAAAATGTTCACATGTATCTATTTAGAGACAGGGAGATGAAGTAAATGTAGCGCTGCCCTTGCAAGGGCCACTGAATTTAATTGTTTTTTCCCCAAACATTACAGAGGTCACCAGCCACCCAAGCAGCAGTCCATTCCCTCCGGCTCCAATAAACAGTCTAGGAGTTGTGTTTTTGTGCTTTATTGCTGATACAATTTGTAACAGGAGAAGGATTGAGGCATGGGATACTACAAAACAATTCATACTTAGCATTTAGAGGATAATCTTCTCCTTAAGCACTAGAGGTCCACGCTATAGTCAAATGACGGCTGCAGCGCGGGCCTGAAAATCCGGGAGGCCGTCAATAGACGTCCTCCCCTTTGCACACGCAGGGCGCGCGGCGCACGCTGTGATGACCGTTTCACTGAGACTCCGTGGATCACAGATCCGTGTGATCACTTGATGTAAACAAAGAATCGGTAATCGTTTTTTTTTCTCCTCACGCTGAAAAAAAAAATCGATCCCCGGCTTGTTTACAAGAGACATCGGTCCCGAAGAGGAAGGAGGCACATCTACCTAATCAGTGCGCTCAAATAACGCCTGCCAGTGCCACCTGCCAGTGCCCACAGTGCCACCTATCAATGCCCACAGTGCCACCAATCAATGCCCACCTGTGATGCCAATCAGTGCCACCTAGTAATGCTGCCTATCAGTGTAACCGATCAGTGCCCATTATTGCCACTCATCAGTGCCCATCACTGCCACCTATCAGTGCCCATCACTGCCACCTATCAGTGCCCATCACTGCCAGCTATCAGTGCCACCTATCAATGCCACCTATTAGTGCCACTTCTCAGTGCCCACCAGTGCCACCTATTAATGCCCTTCAGTGCCACCCATCAGTGCCACCCATCAGTGCCACCTCTCAGTGCCCACCAGTGCCACCCATCAATGCCCATCAGTACAGCCTCATCAGCGTACATCAATGAAGAAGAAAAATTACCCGTTTGCAAAATATATTTTTTTAAATCTGTCTTTTTATTTATTTTTTAACAAAACAGAAAAACTGTAGAGGTGATCAAATACCACCAAAAGAAAGCTCTATTTATGGGGAAAAAAAATATAAAAATGTCATTTGGGTCCAGTGACCGCGCAATTGTCATTCAAAGTGCGACAGCGCTGAAAGATGAAAATTGGTCTGGGCAGGAAGGGGGCCCAGTAGGCAAGTGGTTAAACAACTGTAAATACTGGACAGCCTAAGGCCTCATAGCTGGGGACCATGCACCAAGTCTCTGGCATCTGAGTACCCTGCACCACTACACAGCTGTTGGTATCCAGTGCACACATAGCCTGAGCTATATGGGCTGGGTGTAACAAGATGTCTGCTGCTGCTTGCTGCAGCGGAGTGCAGGGTGTACCAAGATGGGCGTTGCAGCATTTTTTTTATATATAAATTCAGTGTCATTTTTCGCAGCATTTCAGTGCCAGCCACCTGTCAGTGCAATCAGTGCCCACAAGTGCCACCTATCAGTGCAATTAGTGCCATCTATCAGTGCCCACAAGTGCTACCTATCAGTGCAATTAGTGCCATCTATCAGTGCCCACAAGTCCCACCTATCAGTGCCAGCCACCTATTAGTGCCCATCAGCACCAGTCAGTGCCCATAAGTGCCACCTATCAGTGCTACCTATCAGTCCCCATCTGTCAAACTGCCACATGACATTGAAAAAAAAGTATTGGTATTCGGTATCGGCGAGTACTTGGAAAAAAGTATCGGTACTTGTACTCGGTCTTCAAAAAGTGGTATCGGGACAACCAGGGTTGGACTGGGACAAAGATTTGGCCCTGGACTTCATCCAGACCGGCCCACTTTAATTTTGCAAACACGCACAAAAAACATTATTTCATCAGTGACCATGACCAGCAGTGGCAGTACATAAATTAATTCATGCTTGTGCCCTCCTTTATTGCAGAAATACTACAGGAGAGGATCAGAGACTGCAAAACGTACTACAGGCAAGGGTCAGAGACTGCAGACATGCTACAGGAGATGGTCAGAGACTGCAGACATGCTACAGGAGATGGTCAGAGACTGCAGACATGCTGCAGGAGATGGTCAGAGACTGCAGACATGCTACAGGAGATAGTCAGAGGCTGCAGACATGCTACAGGAGATAGTCAGAGGCTGCAGACATAGTACAGGAGATGGTCAGAGACTGCAGACATGCTGCAGGAGATGGTCAGAGACTGCAGACATGCTGCAGGAGATGGTCAGAGACTGCAAACATGCTACAGGAGAGGGTCAGAGACTGCAAACATGCTACAGGAGAGGGTCAGAGACTGCAAACATGCTACAGGAGAGGGTCAGAGACTGCAAACATACTACAGGAGAGGGTCAGAGACTGCAAACATACTACAGGAGAGGGTCAGAGACTGCAAACATACTATAGGAGAGGGTCAGAGACGGCAAACATACTATAGGAGAGGGTCAGAGACGGCAAACATACTATAGGAGAGGGTCAGAGACTGCAAACATGCTACAGGAGAGGGTCAGAGACTGCAAACATGCTACAGGAGAGGGTCAGAGACTGCAAACATACTACAGGAGAGGGTCAGAGACTGCAAACATACTACAGGAGAGGGTCAGAGACTGCAAACATACTACAGGAGAGGGTCAGAGACTGCAAACATACTACAGGAGAGGGTCAGAGACTGCAAACATACTATAGGAGAGGGTCAGAGACTGCAAACATACTATAGGTGAGGGTCAGAGACTGCAAAAATACTATAGGAGAGGGTCAGAGACGGCAAACATACTATAGGAGAGGGTCAGAGACGGCAAACATACTATAGGAGAGGGTCAGAGACTGCAAACATGCTACAGGAGAGGGTCAGAGACTGCAAACATGCTACAGGAGAGGGTCAGAGACTGCAAACATACTACAGGAGAGGGTCAGAGACTGCAAACATACTACAGGAGAGGGTCAGAGAGTGTGCGGACATAATTGGGCTGAAATTGCACCCAGGTGACGTGTGCATTGCACAGATCGCACAACGTGTTCCTGTGTTTTTCACTTTGCTGCACTAACTTGGCTGGAAGGGGGGCATTAGTTTGGGCACCTGGAGCATTTGTGCACATCACTTGTGGGGTGCCAAGGGCCACCCCCTCTGTGGCAGAGAGTATCTCTTTGATTTGAGGGGGGAAGGAGAGGATATGTGCTAAGGGGGGGTGGATTTCATATACAAGCCCCCTTGCAGCACAAGTCCTAAAGTGCCCCCTAAAACATATCCTCTCCCCCCAAATCACTCAAAGTGAACTGTAGGCTTGTTCTCCAGTCCCCACCTTTGGAAAACTTACTTTGCAGTTGTTCAGGTAGTCTCAGACGAGCAGCATGGTGAGCCTCCTCCTCCTCTGTGCACACAGGAAATATCACACAGCAGGAGAAGGAGGGGGCGGGCTCAGTTCTCTCCACTGCACTCTGCAATGTATGTGTATCAGGGCCAGGCAGCCGGGGACTGCGGGGAGAGATGTCGGCTGACTCGGCTCTCTCTGCAGTAAAAAGTGTAGCTTGTAGCAGCGTGCAGGAACGAAAATAGCCGCACAAGCTGCTGCTCAGCAAGCCCTCTACAGTACTGATAAGCAGCGGTCAGCAGAGTGCAGAGACTCGGAGCTGTGACTGAAAATCGGCCCACTGATAGATCAGCCCACCGGGAATCTCCCGGTCCTCCCGATGGCCAGTCCATCCCTGGGGACAACCCTATTGATCACCCACTGTGTCCATTCATAAAGGGAAGAACCGTTAAATTACAGATTTACAGGCCCCTTTGCCCACTTATTCTAAGACATCCCCCTGTGTGTGCCCACAGCAGCAGCTGTTGGGAGAGAAGAGGAGGGAAGCCGGCAGCGCTTCCAGGGGGAGTCAGGGCAGTAAGGGGAATCTGCACTGCATGGGATGATTAGAGTGTGCCCAGGCACATCTGGCACACCCTGTGTTCACGCCTATGTATGGGGCGGCCGGGTAGTGGTTAAAGGAAACCGTTGCAGTGACAGGTGCATGGTCTTAAAGTGTAAGTAAACCCACCTATCATGTTCAGGCAAGGAAGCTGCCATCTTGGCCTATGTTTAATCTCCAACTGCCATGATGCTGCACATGTGATCAGTTATGGCACCAGCCATTGGATGGTTTGACAGTTTGGTTGAGAGCACAACCAATGTGACAGTTAGCAATCCCGGCATGCTGGAAATGTAACTGCTTTTTGAAACTGTTAGATCGATGGGTTTACTTCCGCTTTAAAGGAAGACCCCACTCAGCATTCGCTCACAATGAACTTTATTGTTCTGTCAGTGACAAACACTTCAAGGAGAACCTCATCTGACATGGTACTCCAAGTTTTATAAACACTCTGTTGCTGGTTACATTTATTGATGTATTTTCCATTTTAGTGAGCTGGGAAGCTGACCGGTTCTAGAAGTCTCTGGCAACTGTACAAAAGAAAAAAAAAAACAGGAGAGGCAAACATTCCAAAATTAACGTCTCCACCACTCCCTGTTCCACTCTTCAATGTCTCCGGTGACAGAGTGACCACGTACTACAGCAATCCTCCCTGATAGATTATGGTTATTATTAGATGTGGTCATAACAGGGGAGACTTATAGGCATTAATTGCTTCATTTGCACCTGTTGGATATCTGTGAGTCTATTTTCGCTCCTGCTGTGAACCATTTTAACCACTTAAGACCCGGACCTTTAGGCAGGTAAAGGACCTGGCCCAGTTTTTGCGATTCGGCACTGCGTCGATTTAACAGACAATTGCGTGGTCGTGCGACGTGGCTCCCAAACAAAATTGGTGTCCTTTTTTTCCCACAAATAGAGCTTTCTTTTTGTGGTATTTGATCACCTCTGCGGTTTTTATTTTTTGCACTATAAACAAAAATAGAGCGACAATTTTGAAAAAAATGCAATATTTTTTTACTTTTTGCTATAATAAATATCCCCCAAAAATATATAAAAAAACATATTTTTCCCTCAGTTTAGGCCGATACGTATTCTTCTACATATTTTTTGTAAAAAAAATCGCAATAAGCGCTTATCGGTTGGTTTGCGCAACATTTATAGCGTTTACAAAATAGGGGATAGTTTTATTGCATTTTTATAATTTTTTTTTTTTTTTTACTAATAATGGCAGTGATCAGCGATTTTTTTTTTTGTGACTGCGGCATTATGGCGGACACTTCGGACAATTTTGACACATTTTTGGGACCATTGTAATTTTCACAGAAAAAAATGCATTTAAATTGCATTGTTTATTGTGAAAATGACAGTTGCAGTTTGGGAGTTAACCACAGGGGGCGCTGAAGGAGTTATGTTTCACCTAGTGTGTGTTTACAACTGAAGGGGGGTGTGGTGGTAGGTCTGACGTCATCGATTGTGTCTCCCTATAAAAGGGATGACACGATCGATGCAGCCGCCACAGTGAAGCACGGGGAAGCCGTGTTTACATACGGCTCTCCCCGTTCTTCAGCTCCGGGGAGCGATCGCGAGGGGGCGGCTAGAAACGAATAGCCGCCCCCTCATCCCGGATCACTCCCAGACGATTTCCGACCGCCGCATGTACTGGGGGGGGGGGGTACCGATTGGACCCCCGACCCGCGGAAAGGCAGGGATGTAAATGTATGCCCATCTGCCTGTACGTGCCATTCTGTGGACGTATATGTACATGTGGCGGTCGTTAAGTGGTTAACCAAAAACATGTAGCAAAATAAATTTTGGCCTAAATTTATGAAAAAAAAATAGATTTTTTAATTTTATTATTGGATATGTTTTATAACAGAAAGTTATGGGTACAGTGTTGCATGACTTAGTAATTTCTAGTTAAATTAGCACAGTGCTGAACAGTAAAAAATGCCCTGGTCATGAAGGAGGTAAAGTGATCAAAAGTATGCTCGTCTACAGTATGCTGCCAAGAGCGTGACCTGTCTGGCGAGCTTACTGGACTGTGCCCAGTTTATCTTAAGAACCAGTTTACATTAATACTGATTATATCAGTCCCTTGAGTATTTATAACAAAGATCCAGAAGAAAACTGAAATATTTTATGCTGCCGTCACTTAACTGTTTATTTTTGCATGATAATGCGCTTAAAAATGTCTATCTCCAAGAAACAAATTTGGAATAATTTTTATTCTAATATATAATATCCAGTGTAGGTAAGATATTGTTTTGAAAATGAAAAGCTCTTAAAATCTCTACAGAAAACTGAATAACAATTCTGCCTTTTTATTCAGTAGGAAATTAGGAAATAGGTGTGTCTGACACCATGACATGAGATCGCCCACAACATTACGGCATGCACATTCTCACCGACAACTCACACAGAGCATATCATGTATAAACTACTGTTGCAGGATGAGAGATTTCTTATAATGCCACGTACACACAATCAGAATTTCTGACAAGAAAAGTTCGATGTGAGCTTTTGGTCGGAAATTCTGACCGCGTGTAGGCCCCATCGGACATTTTCTGTCAGAATTTCCGACAGCCAAAATTTGAGCTGGTTCTCAAATTTTCCCATTCTTCATTTTTCTGCTCGTCGTAGTGTTGTACGTCACCACGTTCTTGATGTTCAGAATTTCCAACACCATTTGTGTGACCGTGTGTATGCAACACAAGTTTGAGCCAACATTCCGTCGGAAAAAAATCCATGGTTTTCTTGTCGTAAATTCCAATCGTGTGTATGGGGCATGACTCATCTATTGTTTTTTTTTTGCCAACTTCCCCTTGCCAATCTCTTTAGAGCACCCCAATTTTTTCTAAGGCTTCAGATTTTTCAGAGTCATGGACCATAAATAGTTCCTCCACTCGGAGGTTCAGTTCTGACTCCACTCTGAGGTTCACTGCTGCCTATCTGCTTCTTGTTAAAACAGATTGAAGTTCAAGGTGTCCAGCTACATACCATTTTCAGGAGGTCTAAAAATCCAGCCTGTGTGTTTTGTAGATAAAAAGTCTTAAGCCTCGTACACGCGATCAGACTTCCATCAGACAAATCCGTGGATTTCGGTCCGAAGAGCGTTGGCTGTGAACTTGGTATGCATACAGACGGCACAACATTTTCAGCCAACAAAACCTAAATATGTATTTTTTCTACTCTTTAGCGCCACCCTTTGGGCAACTTCTAATGTTGTCTTAATGTTTAACATTGGTTCTGGGCATTCATGTTTGTAACTTTGGATTTTAGTTAGACAGATTTGTGAACACACGATCGCATAATCCGACGTAACAGATTTATTGTCAGACAGGTGGTGAGCATGAACAGCCAACATTTGTTGTCGTTAATTCCGCCAACAGTTGTCTGATGGAGCATACACACGTTCGGATTATCCGACACAACACGTCTGTCAGACAATTATTGTCGTCAAATCCGATCGTGTGTACGGGCCTTTAGTCAGCTACAAATTGCACAGACACAATGTAAACTAAATGGACAACTGTCTGTGCACACCTGATCTTCAAACCTTCAGTACCTATATGGCCATCTGTATGTGGACACGCTTCCAAGATATGATCCGCAGCCACCTCCTCCCAGCCACGTACAAGTCCATGAGTTTCTTGGGACTGTAATTGATCCCTTGAAGACTGCTGATGATGCTGAGTGCTAGGCTCCACCTCAATGCTGACACAATCCTCCTCCTCCTCCCATGGGTGTAGGAACCCTTACAAATCTGGGGGGGACAGCATTTTTACCCCTGACACCTACCTGACACATACACTGACCCCCGACACACCAACCTTACACCTACACTGAAATATGTTAAATGAAGTACAGCGCTAAATGAATAAATACATGAATGTCAATAGGTGTAATTAGGTGTAATGGTGTAATTATTAATCCTCAGGAATCGGATTAATAATTTACTGCTACACACCACTACACTACACTACACACTGACCACACTGACACACTGACCACTAACCCGCACACCACTACACTACACACTGACCACACTGACACACTGACCACACTGACACACTGACCACTAACCCGCACACCACTACACTACACACTGACCACTAACCCGCACACCACTACACTACACACCGACAACTAACCAGCACACCACTACACTGAACACTGACCCACCTGACCATTACACTGACCTACCTGACACCTACACTAACCTACACTAACCTACCTGACACCTACACTAACCTACCTGACACCTACACTAAACCACCTCACTCCTACTTCCTGCACTACTCACATTACACTGACCCACCTGACACCAACACTGACTATTACACTGACTGACACATACACTGACCCCCGACACACCGACCTTACACCTACACTGAAATGTGTAAAATGAAGTACAGCGCTAAATGAATAAATAAATGAATGTCAATAGGTGTAATTATTAATCCTCAGGAACCGGATTAATAATTTACTGATTTTTATGATGTTATCCCTCAGGGCTTTCAGCATGTAAGCCTGTGAGGGAGGCAGAGCAACCGCCGGTCAGCAGCAGTAAGGCCTCTTTCACACTGAGGAGTTTTTCAGGCGGTACAGCGCTAAAAATAGCGCTGCTATACTGCCTGAAAAACTCCTGCCCAGCCTTCTCAATGTGAAAGCCCGAGGGCTTTCACACTGAGGCGATGCGCTGGCAGGAGAGAAAAGCCAAGCAGCATCTTTGGAGCGGTATGTATACCGCTCCTTCACCGCTCCTTCCCATTTAAAACAATGGGAAACCGCGGTAATACCACCCGCAATGCGCCTCTGCAGAGGCGCATTGTGGGTGGTATTAACCCTTTATCAGCCACTAGCGGGGGTTAGCAGCCGCTAGGAGAGTCACGCCACGTGTTAATGCACAGATAGTACTGACAGAGACCGTTACATGCCAAAAGCCCCCTCCAAGCCCCCCCCCCCTTAGGAATCGGATTAATGGATTTACTGAGCTTTATGATGTTATCCCTCAGGGCTTTTAGCATCATGTAAGGGGTTAAATTATGAATCCTGCTAGGTTCCCTAAGGGGTGCATTATATAGCAGGATTAACCCCAAGGGGTTAAATAATCCAGCTATATAATGTATCCCTCAGGGAATTCGACATGCCAAATACCTAGCAGGATTCATAATTTAACCCCTTACATGAAAGCCCTGAGGGATAACATCATGATGCTCAGTAAATCATTAATCTGATTCCTGAGGGGAGGGGACTTTTGGCATGTAACGGTCTCTCTGTCTATACTCTCCTCTCCCTAACTAACTGCTGCTGACCGGCGGTTGCTCTGCCTCCCTCACAGGCTCACTTGTGACTCACTTTTTGTTGTCCATCGATCTGGTATGCCACACTGACACTGCCGAGTTGTTCCACTTCCCGGTCCCAGATGAAGGCTCTGAGCATTTCCAGGTCCGGTCAGGGAGGAAGGGTGGAGGAGAAGACGGCGGCGGCTTACAGATGCGCGGGCGGGCCTTCGCGCATGCGCCGCCCGCGTTCAAGGACTGGCCAGCCCCGCCGGAGCACCTGATCACATTCGCCCAATCCCAGGGCACCATCTGCCGCAAAATGGCGGTCGGCCGGTGACACAATAACGGAGCTTAGAAATGTGACACAAGTCCTCCTTACCTGGGGGGGATTTTGCCATACCTGTCCCCCCTGCATTTTTTCCTGGGGGGGATGCGTCCCCCCCGTCCCCCCCGGTTCCTACGCCCATGCCTCCTCCTCCTCTTCCTGTGTGATAAGCGGGCAATAAAGGGGGCCTTGAGAGGTAAGGAAGTCCTCCTCTTCCTCCCTCTGTTCTGCCTCAAGTGCCCTGTCCATTATTCCACGTAGCGTGTGCTCCAACAGGTGAATAAGAGGGACAATCTCACTGATGCATGCACTGTCACTGCTCACCATCCTCGTGGCCTCCTCAAATGGTAATAGGACAGTGCATGCATCCCTGATTATGGCCCACTGGCGTGGGGGGGAAAAAAAACAAGCTCCCTTGACCCTGTCCTTGTGCCATATTGGCACAGATACTCATTGATGGCCCTCTGCTGCGCGTTCAGCCGCTGCAGCATGGCCAACGTAGAGTTCCACCTGGTGGGCATGTCACAGATTAGGCGGTTCTTAGGCAGGTTGTATTCCTTTTGGAGGTCAGCCAGCCAAAGCACTGGCATTATATGACCATCGGAAATGTACACAGAGTTTCCTGGCCTGCTTCAGGACATCCTGTAAGTCCGGGTACCTGCCCACCACCAAGTTAAGGACGTGAGCAAAACAGGGCACATGGGTCAGTTGTCCCTGTTGGAGGGCAGAGAGGAGGTTGGTGCCATTGTCGCAAACCACCATTCCTGGCTTAAGCTGGCGTGGCATCAACCACCTCTGAGCCTTCCCCTGTGTAGCTCCTGTCCCCCAAGGAAGAGGCCACAGAGGAGGAGGAAGAAGAGGAGGGGGTGGAGGAGAGAGGTGTGTCACAATCACCAGTAGTAGCACTTTGGAGGCGTGGTGGCGGAACAACCTCCAACGCTACTGTACCTTGTCCTGCATCCTTCCCAGCTGACAGCAGTCACCCAATGCGCCGTGAAAGATAGGTAACGTCCCTGTCCATGCCTTCTGGACCATGAGTCAGAGGTAATATGCATCTTAGTGCTGACCGCCCTGTTCAGCAAGGCATGGACATTGCCTGCCACATGCCGGTAGAGAGCCAGAATCGCCTTCCGTGAGAAAAAGTGGCATTTGGGAACCTGCGACTGAGGTACCGCACATTCCACAAATTCACGGAAGGGGGCAGAGTCTACCAACTGAAAATGCAGCAGTTGAAGTACTAGCAATTTAGCTAAGCTAGCATTCAACCGCTGGGCATGTGGATGGCTGGGAGCGAACTTCTTTCGGTGCTGCAGCAGCTGGGGCAGGGAAATTTGCCTGGTACAATCTGACGTTGGCGTACCGATAGTAGATTGTCCGCAAGTACTTGGCTGTGACACACCTAATTCTACACCTTCAGTCCTATCAGTGCAGGCTTCAGAGAGGACTGAAGGTATAGTGAGAAGCAAGGAGAAGTCTGCTTTGTTCTTTGAGGTACACTTGCCAACGAACTGCATGGCAGGTCAACATATGTCTGGTCAAGCATGTGGTGCCCAAACGGGTGATGTTTTGGCCATGCGTGACATATGTTGCAAATGGCAGCGGTGCGATCTGATGCACTCGTCTCAAAAAAGGCCCACACCAAAGAACTTTTGGAATAACGCAGAGAGACAACAGCACCCTGCACATGCGGAGCTCTGCGGTGTGATGCAGTCGGTGTGCTGCCCTTAAGCTGGCCCCTGGAGGGCATCCTGCCTCATTGGAGATGTGCTTCCTCCTCCGCTCTCCTATCAGGCACCCACGTGGAGTTAGTGACCTCATCATCCCCTCCCTCCTCATCACTGTAGCAAGCCTGGCAGTATGCTGTAGCTGGGGGGACATGACTGCCAGATTGCTGTCCTTCTTGGGCAACCCCTCTCTCTGGGCTCACGTTACTGCCTTCCTCTAGCTGGGTACCATCATCCGAGCCTTCAAAGCGCTGCCCATCCTCCTGCAGCATGCACTGTGGTCAAACTCCTCAGGAGGACATGGTGGGGCTAGGGAAGGAGTGACTGATGCCATTGAGCAGAGGGAAGAGGCCGCGTTGGCAGCTGCTTTGCCAGACAAAGTACCCTGAGCCTGGATGAGAGAGGATGAGGACGGTTTGGTCATCCACTCTACCAAGTGTTCGGCATGTTGCGGCTCAACACGGCCAGCTGCTGAAAAAAAGGACGAGCGTGTCCCACGCCACGTGCTGATGAGGATGCACCGTGTCCACGACCAGCACTGTTACCTCTAGAAGCAGAGCCTCCTTGCCCACTTTTGATCCCTGCCTGTGGTATTAATATGAGAACACCAGTAATTGTATTCACGTAGCTTTAGGTGCACACTGTGCAAAGGACACAGTACATTAAGTGAAAATACTGCAGCTAGCACAATCACCTGCCTGCCTGTCAGTATATTAGAAAGAGCATACAGGAACGGATCTAGCTAAACTCAATACAAGGGCCCAGATTCAAGTAGAATGGAGCAGTATTTGCGTGGGCAAAGAGCAAAGATTTTTCTCTGCGCCCACGCAAATATTTCCATTTGCCCAGCGATTCACGGAGCAGTAGCTCCGTAAATTGCGCGGGCGCTATGCTAATTAGCCCTGCGTAAGGGCGCCTAATGTAAATGATCCCGCCGGGGGCGGGAATCATTTAAATTAGGCGCGCTCCCGCGCCGAGCTAACAGCGCATGCTCCGTCGGGAAACTTTCCCGACGTGCATTGCGGCAAATGACGTCGCAAGGACGTCATTTGCTTCTAAGTGAACGTGAATGGCGTCCAGCGCCATTCACGGTTCACTTACGTAAACGACGTGAAATTTAAATTTCACGGGCGGGAGGCGCAGCTATACTTTAGCATTGGCTGCGCCTGCTATTAGCAGGAGCAGCCTTATGCTAAAGGCGCCGTACGGAAACTCCGTACCTTGCGTACGCAGGGCCCGCGCAACTTTTGTGAATCGGTGGTAGTATGCAATTTGCATACTACACGCCGATCACAAAGGCCGCGCCCCCTAGCGGCCAACGCAAGAATGCAGCCTGGGATGTGAAGGCATAAGGAGGCTTATGTTTGTCACATCCTAGGCTGCATTCGGTGTAACGAGGTTCCTGAATCAGGAGCACTCGTTACACCGGAGCAAGTAAGCACTTGCGCCGCGCAACTATGGTTGCGCGGGCGCAAGTGCTTCTTGAATCTGGGCCAGTGTATCAATATATATACAACACCTGGGATGCATATATATCATCTACACACTGTAACTGACTCGCCTGCCTGCCTGCTCTATCTAACTCAGTTGAAATGACACTGTCTCTCTCTCTCTCTCTGTCTCTATCTTTAACCACCGCCACAACACACTACACAAGGCCGCCACGCAGGCGGCCTTATATAGTGTGGGGCGTGTACTAAATCCCCTGAGGCATAATTGGCCAAAGCCACCCTGGCTTCGGCCAATTATGGATTTCCGTTTTTTGCGCGCTATGATTGGCCAAAGCATGCGGGTCATAGTGCATGCTTGGCCAATCATCAGCCAGCAATGCACTGCGATGCTGCAGTGAATTATGGGCCGTGACGCGCCACTCGAATTTGGCGCGAACGGCCCATAACGTTCGCAATTCGACGAACGAGCGAACATACGATGTTCGACTTGAACACGTAGCTCATCCCTACTGTGGTGTATGTATGTATGTATATACCTACCCTTCACTACCTCCATTAGTCTATGACTAAGCACAATTATTTGACACTGTTGTTTTACAAGTAATACTTTATTAATGGCATTACAACTGTTGTAAATGAGTAGGTTGGCATCATGCAGTAGAGGATTAATAAGCCCATACATGCATCATTTTTTTTGACCAACCAGTGGGTTTAAAAAAAAAGGACTCAATTCCCCCATCCACACTCAACAATGTTGATGGGGGAATCCTCCATATTGCGCTATTGTATTCTGAAAGTGAAAAGACTTCCCCACCATCAGAATACACTAATCAGCGGTGCGGGCTATGGCCTGCGGTACTGATTGAGAGACAAAAAAAAATCATCTCCATACATGGATGTTAAAAAAAACTTTCAGGTTTTGTCCCTCCCCCAGCCTGTGATTGGACTGTAAAATGAGAAGCAGCAGACTGATGAGCTCATTGTTCTGCTCTCATCTCCTATGAGCTTGTTTATTGCACTGCAACACAACTGATTGGCTCCTTGTATAGCTTCTTCCTCCCCCTATGAAA